>NC_069501.1:351701488-351757728 GCF_027579735.1 Bombina bombina
GCAACATTTTTAGCGAGCAAGATCTTTAAATTCTTTGGAATGTCAAAATGTATCACCAGAAACATAAGTCACACCAGATTAATTAAACCAAACTAGACCTTTTTGTTTTATGGGAGTGTTCCCTTTCTAATCAGATATCGCATATTCCAGTATGATCTTAACCAATCTTTGCGCTATCTTTTCTATGAAAAACATGTACAGTTATAAGATTGGTGAAAACCTCATATTAGTTTCTACATCCAACTTAATTACCTACAAATTTATCAATTTATATTTTTGTTGATATAAGTTGCATCTGAAAATATAAATTTTTTGACTAATTATAAAATGTTTATAAAATATTTAAATATTTAAATTATGCACTATTTATATACAGATCTTTTGCATATTTTTATTGAAATTAATTTTCCTCAATCTTTTTTTATTATTTACTATTATTATATAAAAGCTGCTATTTTAGTGTCTTTATTTAAACCCCATTGTGAATATGTTTTTAGCATATGTATCCATTTTAGCTCCCTCTGGTCTAATTGTTTTGTTACATTTCCTCCTCTCCAATGTATTTGTATATTTTCTATCCCTATCCATAAAAAATATTCTTTAGTACATTTTTCACAGTTATTGAGATGTATTGGTACTCCATGATCTTTATGGTTTTTCTCTATTTTATTTTGATGTTCAATGATTCTTGTTTTTAAAAACTTGGAGGTTTGTCCTAAATATTGAATTTTGCAGCCACATTGTAATAGATAAATAACATTTTTACTTGTACACGTGATAAACTCTATTATTTCATATTTTCTCTTGTTAAGTGTATTCAGTCCACGGGTCATCCATTACTTATGGGATTATATCTCCTTCCCAACAGGAAGTTGCAAGAGGATCACCCAAGCAGAGCTGCTATATAGCTCCTCCCCTCACACGTCATATCTAGTCATTCTCTTGCAACTCAACTAGATAGGTCGTTGTGAGAGGGCTGTGGTGTTTTTATAGTTTATTTCTTCAATCAAAAGTTTGTTATTTTAAATGGCACCGGAGTGTGCTGTTTGTTCTCAGGCAGTATTTAGAAGAAGAATCTGCCTGCGTTTTCTATGATCTTAGCAGAAGTAACTAAGATCCACTGGCTGTTCTCGCACATTCTGAGGAGTGGGGTAACTTTCAGAAAGGGACTAGCATGCGGGGAATCCCGCAAACGAGGTATGTGCAGTAAATTATTTTTCTAAGGAATGGAATTGACTAAGAAAATACTGCTGATACCGATGTAATGTAAGTACAGCCTTAAATGCAGCGGCGACTGGTATCAGGCTGATGAATGTATGTACAATAAGTAATTTTCTAAGGGATGGAATTTGACTAAGAAAATACTGTTAATACCGAAGTATTGTATAAGCCTTAACTGCAGTAGAAGCGACTGGTAGCAGGCTTATTAATAACACTATCTAACATTTAAAGTGTATGTTTAAAACGTTTACTGGCATGTTATTCGTTTTTTGTGAGGTACTTTGGTGATAAATCTTTTGGGGCATGAAAATTTCCACATGGCTGTTGTTTATTTCTATATAGAAGCGTTTAACTGAGGTTTCCCACTGTTGTAATAGGAGTGGGAGGAGCCTATTTTAGCGCTTTTTTTGCGCAGTAAAAATTCAGTTTCAGTCTTCCTACTTCTTCCTCCTTGATCCAGGACGTCTCTAGAGAGCTCAGGGGTCTTCAAAAGTCATTTTGAGGGAGGTAATCAGTCACAGCAGACCTGTGACAGTGTGTTTGACTGTGATAAAAAAACGTTAATTGTTAGTTTGATTATCCGTTTTTGGGTATTAAGGGGTTAATCATCCATTTGCTAGTGGGTGCAATACTCTTCTAACTTAATACATTTACTGTGAAGATTTGGTTGCTATAACTGATTTGGTTCTTTGTTATTTCAACTGTGACGTCTTTTTTTGTGCTTCTTAAAGGCGCAGTAGCGTTTTTTATATTGCTTGTAAATTTACTTGAAAGGTTTTTCCAAGCTTGCTAGTCTCATTGCGAGTCTGTTTAAACATGTCTGACACAGATGAATCTGCTTGTTCACTATGTTTGAAGGCCAATGTGGAGCCCCACAGAAATATGTGTACTAATTGTATTGATGTCACTTTGCATAAAAGTCAATCTATATCTGTAAAGAAATTATCACCAGACAATGAGGGGGAAGTTATGCCGACTAACTCTCCTCACGTGTCAGTACCTTCGCCTCCCGCTCAGGGGGCGCATGATATTGTGGCGCCAAGTGCATCAGAGAGGCCCATACAAATCACTTTGCAAGACATGGTGGCTGTTATGACAGAGGTATTATCTAAATTGCCTGAATTAAGAGGCAAGCGCGATAGCTCTGGGTTAAGGACAGAGCGCGCTGATGATGTGAGAGCCATGTCTGATACTGCATCACAATTTGCAGAACATGAGGACGGAGAGCTTCATTCTGTGGGTGATGGATCTGATCCAGGGAGACCGGATTCAGAGATTTCTAATTTTAAATTTAAGCTTGAGAACCTCCGCGTATTGCTAGGGGAGGTATTAGCGGCTCTGAATGATTGTAACACGGTTGCAATTCCAGAGAAAGTATGTAGGTTGGATAGATACTTTGCGGTACCGGTGTGTACTGACGTTTTTCCTATACCTAAAAGGCTTACAGAAATTATTAGCAAGGAGTGGGATAGACCCGGTGTGCCTTTTTCCCCTCCTCCCATATTTAGGAAAATGTTTCCTATAGACGCCACCACACGAGACTTATGGCAGACGGTCCCTAAGGTGGAGGGAGCAGTTTCTACTTTAGCAAAGCGTACCACTATCCCGGTGGAGGATAGTTGTGCCTTTTCAGATCCAATGGATAAAAAATTAGAAGGTTACCTTAAGAAAATGTTTGTTCAACAAGGTTTTATCTTACAGCCCCTTGCATGCATTGCGCCTGTCACTGCGGCTGCGGCATTCTGGTTTGAGTCTCTGGAAGAGGCCATTCACACAGCTCCATTGGATGAGATTATGGCCAAGCTTAAAGCACTTAAGCTAGCTAATGCATTTGTTTCTGATGCCATTGTACATTTAACCAAACTAACGGCTAAGAACTCCGGATTCGCCATCCAGGCGCGCAGAGCGCTATGGCTTAAATCCTGGTCAGCTGACGTGACTTCTAAGTCTAAATTGCTTAATATTCCTTTCAAAGGGCAGACCTTATTCGGGCCCGGCTTGAAAGAAATTATTGCTGACATTACTGGGGGTAAGGGTCATACTCTTCCTCAGGACAGGGCCAAGTCAAAGGCCAAACAGTCTAATTTTCATGCCTTTCGTAATTTCAAGGCAGGAGCAGCATCAACTTCCTCCGCTCCAAAACAGGAAGGACCTGTTGCTCGTTACAGACAGGGCTGGAAAACTAACCAGTCCTGGAACAAGGGCAAGCAGGCCAGAAAGCCTTCTTCTGCCCCTAAGACAGCATGAAGAGAGGGCCCCCTATCCGGAAATGGATCTAGTGGGGGGCAGACTATCTCTCTTCGCCCAGGCTTGGGCAAGAGATGTCCAGGATCCCTGGGCGTTGGAGATCATATCTCAGGGATATCTTCTGGACTTCAAAGCATCTTCTCCACAAGGGAGATTTCATCTTTCAAGGTTATCAGCAAACCAAATAAAGAAAGAGGCATTTCTACGTTGTGTGCAAGACCTCTTAGTATTGGGGGTGATCCACCCAGTTCCACGGACGGAACAAGGGCAAGGGTTTTACTCGAATCTGTTTGTGGCTCCCAAGAAAGAGGGAACCTTCAGACCAATCTTGGACCTAAAAATCTTAAACAAATTCCTAAGAGTTCCATCATTCAAAATGGAAACTATTCGAACCATCCTACCCATGATCCAAGAGGGTCAATACATGACCACGGTAGACTTAAAGGATGCCTACCTTCATATACCGATTCACAAAGATCATTATCGGTACCTAAGATTTGCCTTTCTAGACAGGCATTACCAGTTTGTAGCTCTTCCCTTCGGGTTGGCTACGGCCCCGAGAATCTTTACAAAGGTTCTGGGCTCACTTCTGGCGGTTCTAAGACCGCGAGGCATAGCGGTGGCTCCGTATCTAGACGACATCCTGATACAGGCATCAAGCTTTCAAAGGGCCAAGTCTCATACAGAGATAGTTCTGGCATTTCTGAGGTCGCATGGGTGGAAGGTGAACGTGGAAAAGAGTTCTCTATCACCACTCACAAGAGTCTCCTTCCTAGGGACTCTTATAGATTCTGTAGAGATGAAAATTTACCTGACGGAGTCCAAGTTATCAAAACTTCTAAATGCTTGCAGTGTCCTTCATTCCATTCCACGCCCGTCAGTGGCTCAGTGCATGGAAGTAATCGGCTTAATGGTAGCGGCAATGGACATAGTGCCATTTGCGCGCCTGCATCTCAGACCGCTGCAATTATGCATGCTAAGTCAGTGGAATGGGGATTACTCAGATTTGTCCCCCCTACTAAATCTGGATCAAGAGACCAGAGTTTTTCTTCTCTGGTGGCTTTCTCGTGTCCATCTGTCCAAGGGTATGACCTTTTGCAGGCCAGATTGGACGATTGTAACAACAGATGCCAGCCTTCTAGGTTGGGGCGCAGTCTGGAACTCCCTGAAGGCTCAGGGATCGTGGACTCAGGAGGAGAAACTCCTCCCAATAAATATTCTAGAGTTAAGAGCAATATTCAATGCTCTTCTAGCTTGGCCTCAGTTAGCAACACTGAGGTTCATCAGATTCCAGTCGGACAACATCACGACTGTGGCTTACATCAACCATCAAGGGGGAACCAGGAGTTCCCTAGCGATGTTAGAAATCTCAAAGATAATTCGCTGGGCAGAGTCTCACTCTTGCCACCTGTCAGCGATCCACATCCCAGGCGTACAGAACTGGGAGGCGGATTTTCTAAGTCATCAGACTTTTCATCCGGGGGAGTGGGAACTCCATCCGGAGGTGTTTACTCAACTGGTCCATCGTTGGGGCAAACCAGAACTGGATCTCATGGCGTCTCGCCAGAACGCCAAGCTTCCTTGTTACGGATCCAGGTCCAGGGACCCGGGAGCAGTGCTGATAGATGCTCTGACAGCCCCTTGGGTCTTCAACATGGCTTATGTGTTTCCACCATTCCCGATGCTTCCTCGACTGATTGCCAGGATCAAACAGGAAATTGCATCGGTGATTCTGATAGCGCCTGCGTGGCCACGCAGGACCTGGTATGCAGACCTAGTGGACATGTCGTCCTGTCCACCATGGTCTCTGCCTCTGAGGCAGGACCTTCTAATTCAGGGTCCTTTCAATCATCCAAATCTAATTTCTCTGAGACTGACTGCATGGAGATTGAACGCTTGATACCTTAATACAGGCTCGGAAACCTGTTACCAGAAAAATTTACCATAAGATATGGCGTAAATATTTATACTGGTGCGAATCCAAGAGTTACTCATGGAGTAAGGTTAGGATTCCTAGGATATTGTCTTTTCTACAAGAGGGTTTAGAAAAGGGCTTATCTGCTAGTTCGTTAAAGGGACAGATTTCTGCTCTGTCTATTCTTCTACACAAACGTCTGGCAGAAGTTCCAGACGTTCAGGCCTTTTGTCAGGCTTTGGCTAGGATTAGGCCTGTGTTTAAGACTGTTGCTCCGCCGTGGAGTTTAATCTTAGTTCTTAAAGTTCTTCAAGGTGTTCGTTTGAACCCCTTCATTCCATTGATATTAAGCTGTTATCTTGGAAAGTTCTGTTTTTGATGGCTATTTCCTCAGCTCGAAGAGTCTCTGAGTTATCTGCCTTACATTGTGATTCTCCTTATCTGATTTTCCATTCAGACAAGGTAGTTCTGCGTACTAAACCTGGGTTCTTACCTAAGGTAGTTTCTAACAGGAATATCAATCAAGAGATTGTTGTTCCATCACTGTGTCCTAACCCTTCTTCAAAGAAGGAACGACTCTTACATAATCTGGACGTAGTCCGTGCCCTGAAGTTCTATTTACAGGCAACTAAAGATTTTCGTCAAACTTCTTCCCTGTTTGTCGTTTACTCTGGACAGAGGAGAGGTCAAAAAGCTTTGGCTACCTCTCTCTCCTTTTGGCTTCGTAGCATAATACGCTTAGCCTATGAGACTGCTGGACAGCAGCCTCCTGTAAGAGTTACAGCTCATTCCACTAGAGCTGTGGCTTCCACCTGGGCCTTTAAGAATGAGGCCTCTGTTGAACAGATTTGCAAGGCTGCAACTTGGTCTTCACTTCACACTTTTTCAAAATTTTACAAATTTGACACTTTTGCTTCTTCGGAGGCTGTTTTTGGGAGAAAGGTTCTACAGGCAGTGGTTCCTTCCGTTTAAAGTTCCTGCCTTGTCCCTCCCATCATCCGTGTACTTTAGCTTTGGTATTGGTATCCCATAAGTAATGTATGACCCGTGGACTGAATACACTTAACAAGAGAAAACATAATTTATGCTTACCTGATAAATTTATTTCTCTTGTAGTGTATTCAGTCCACGGCCCGCCCTGTCTTTTAAGGCAGATCTAAATTTTTAATTCAAACTACAGTCACCACTGCACCCTATGGTTTCTCCTTTCTTGTCTTGTTCGGTCGAATGACTGGATATGACGTGTGAGGGGAGGAGCTATATAGCAGCTCTGCTTGGGTGATCCTCTTGCAACTTCCTGTTGGGAAGGAGATATAATCCCATAAGTAATGGATGACCCGTGGACTGAATACACTACAAGAGAAATAAATTTATCAGGTAAGCATAAATTATGTTTTTTCCCAGTGATTGTGAAGCTGAATGTTTTATGTATTCTCTTAGTGTAATTGCACCCTTTACATTTTCCACAAGTAAAAAAAAACAGTTATATCGCTTATTTGTAATGGTTTTTTAGGTGCAATTCCTTTTATTAAAGAAGGGGCTAATTTTTGTTTTAAATTTTGACCCTTTCTATAGATTACTATAGGTTTCGTGGGTACTAAAGGCCCCAAAAGTTCATCTTCTTTTATAATATGCCAGTGTTTTTCAATGATTTTTTTGATATTTTTATGTTCAATCTTGAATGTAGTTACAAATTTGGGAAATTTATTGGAAAAAGAACTTTCATTTTTCTTGTTTTCTAATAGGGTTGATCTTATTTTGTTTTTTACTTCCTGTTTCTCATATTCTAGGGTCTTATGGTCATAGCCCTTCTGTATAAATCTTTCCTTGAGGATCTCACTTTGTTGCTCATAATCCTCTATTTTACTGCAGTTTCTACGAATTCTAAGAAACTGACTTTTTGGTACAGACTTTAGCCAATTAGGATGATGACAGCTATCCTGTTCTATGTATGTATTGTTATCACATTTTTTTAAATGATCATGGAGTACCAATACATTGCAATAACTGTGAAAAATTTACTAAAGAATCTTTTTTTATGGATAGGGATAGAAAAAATACAAATACATTGGAGAGGAGGAAATGTAACAAAACAATTAGACCAAAGGGAGCTAAAATGGATACATATGCTCAAAACATATTCACAATGGGGTTTAAATAAAGACACTAAAATAGCAGCTTTTATATAATAATAGTAAATAATAAAAAAAGATTGAGGGAAATTAATTTCAATAAAAATATGCAAAAGATCTGTATATAAATAGTGCATAATTTAAATATTTAAATATTTTATAAACATTTTATAATTAGTCAAAACATTGATATTTTCAGATACAACTTATATCAACAAAAATATAAATTGATAAATTTGTAGGTAATTAAGATGGATGTAGAAACCAATATGAGGTTTTCACCAATCTTATAACTGTACATGTTTTTCATAAAAAAGATAGCGCAAAGATTGGTTAAGATCATACTGGAATATGCGATATCTGATTAGAAGGGGAACACTCCCGTATAACAAAAAGGTCTAGTTTGGTTTAATTAATCTGGTGTGACTTATGTTTCTGGTGATACATTTTGACATTCCAAAGAATTTAAAGATCTTGCTCGCTAAAAATGTTGCTTGCGAAAAACATTTGTTTATTCATTAGATCAATAATGTATATATTTTTTGGTGTGCACTTTGAGTATGTAAGAGATCGTGAAGATCTGGCATAAATTACGTTTGCTGTCTGTAATAATGTGAATAATATGTTGTCTTTTTTTTATTCATAAGAAACGAGTCTTAACAGAGACACTATTCATTGGACGACAAAATCACGTGTTTGGTGTGACTGATGTTTCTGTTGATACATTTTGATACTTAAAAGAATGTAAAGATCTTGCTCGTAAAAAAAATGTTGCTTGCGAAAAGCATTTGTTTATTCACAGGATCAATAATGTATATATTTTTGTTGTGCACTTCAAGTATGTAAGAGATCGTGAAGATCTGGTATAAATTACGTTTGCTGTTTGTAATAATGTGAATAACATGTTGTCTTTTATTTACTTATAAGAAACGAGTCTTAACAGAGACACTATTCATTGGACAACAAAATCACGTGACTGATAAAAACTGTCCGCAACTGGCTTTTCTTCCTATTGGAGAACTGAGATCAGGTGACCTGTATCGGCCCTGAATGGGAACGGATACAATAGAACGACTCTAAAGTGAACTGAAAAAAACGGCAAAATACGATTCCAAAAATATGTATTAACAATAAATTGTTTAGGCTTGCTGTATTGATTCTCTGTTAAAGTAACATTGTCTGTTTAAGTATAATAGTTAGCTAACCAAGGTAGTTAGGCAAACAAGGTTTTGGGGTAACCAAGGGGAAATATATTTATTTTATACTTTTAAGTTAAACCTTTTATTAAGAATGTGTGAGAATCTCATTCAGTGTACAGCTTGCCACATGTTTGCATCACTGGAGCAGCCGCTTCTGGGATTATATGTTTGTGGCAAGTGCGAGCATATTGTCTCTTTAGAAACTCGTATTGGGGATCTGGAGGAACGAATTGCAACACTACATGAAATTCAGACACTTGAAAGGGAAATGGATAGGACTGAGCTGGTTGTTAATGGTTCCAGCAGTGGGAATGGGGAGGATTCAGATGAGGAGACTCCAGGATGTAGCTGGGTCACAGTTAGAGGGCGAAGTAAGCGGAAGAGACAGGCCAGTTCTGAGCTGGTACACCCCAATAGATTTGCAAGATTAAGTGAAGATGTTGGGGATATCAGTTCAGGGGTGGCAGTGTCAGAGAGGGCCGTGTTGCCTAGTATAGTGAACAGTCCTTTAGCTGTGGAAGAGGAGCATACTATGGTGGGCAGTCCTTCAGTCATGGAAGAGGGGCATACAAGTCAGGGCCAGAGGCAGATGTTGGTGGTAGGAGACTCTATTATAAGGAAGGTTGATAGGGTAATTTGTCATCCAGACCCTTTACATAGAACAGTTTGCTGTCTTCCAGGGGCTCGTGTTAGGCATATTGTGGAGCGTATTGATAGATTGTTAGAGGGATGCGGTTCTGATCCTGCAGTCATGGTGCATATTGGTACTAATGAAGAAATCAGTGGGAGATGGAGAGTCCTAAAAAATGACTTCAGGGTGTTAGGTAGCAAGCTTAAAGCAAGGACCTCCAAAGTAATATTTTCTGAGATATTACCAGTACCGTGTGTTAACTCAGTAAGGCAGAAGGAGCTAAGGTCTGTTAATTCATGGCTAAAAACATGGTGTAAAAATGAGGGGTTTGACTTTTTAGAACACTGGGCTGATTTTTCACTAGGGTACAAATTGTACAGTAAGGATGGATTGCACCTGAATGACATGGGTGCAGGTGTGTTGGGGGAAAGGATGGTAGCACGTTTAGAGAACCTTTTAAACTAGGCAAAGGGGGGGAGGGTCAATTAGAACAAAATAGAACAGAGAGATCAGTGTCTGAATATGTCACTCCCTTAATATCTCAAGGAAGGGATGACTTAAGAAATGTCACATTAGAAAGTATAGAGGAAAGTACACCAAGTAGCAGCAGAAAGCACATGAAAATTAAATGTATGACAACAAATGCAAGAAGCATGACAGGTAAAATGGGGGAGCTGACGCTCTTAGTTGCAGAAGAGGACTATGATGTTATCAGTATAACTGAAACTTGGTGGGATGATTCACATGACTGGGCTGTTAACTTAGAGGGGTATACATTATTTAGGAGGGACAGGAATAATAAAAGGGGTGGAGGAATCTGCATGTATATTAAACCTGACCTTAAACCTACAATAAGGGAAGATATTTATGATACAAGTGACAATGTAGAGACCCTGTGGGTTGAAATAAAGAGTGGGGGGAAAAATCCTAAAAAAATATTACTAGGAACATGCTACAAGCCTCCCAACATTAGTGACCCGGAGGAAACTCAACTACTTATCCAAATAGGTAAGGCTGCTAATAACAGTGCTGTAATTATGGGAGATTTTAACTACCCTGATATAAACTGGGCCAATGAAACTAGTAATTCAGCTAAGGGGGATAGATTTTTAAATGTTCTCAGGGATAACTTCTTGTCACAATTAATAGAGGAGCCAACTAGGAGTAAAGCTATATTGGATTTAGTGCTATCAAACAATACAGATATAATATCAAACATAGAAGTTAAAGAACATTTGGGTAACAGTGATCATAACATGGTCACATTTGAAATCTCTTTTCATATGCAGTGTTTTAAAGGCTTAACTAAGACTTTTAATTTCAAGAAAGCAAAATTCAACGATTTAAGGAAATCATTAAATAATATAAATTGGGACAATGTATTTTCTAATAAAAATACAGAGGATAAATGGATAATATTTAAAAATTTGTTAAATAAATATACATATCAATACATACCATATGGTTATAAAAATAAAAATAAAAAAACTAAGCCGTTATGGCTAAATAAAAATGTGTTAAAAGAAATTAGGAAAAAACGTAGGGCATTTAAATTATTAAAAGAAAATAGTACAGACTCAGCATACAATATTTATAAGGAATGTAACAAAGCATGCAAAAAAGCAATCAAATTAGCCAAAATTGAAAATGAAAAATTAATTGCCAAGGATTCTAAGTCTAACCCTAAAAGGTTCTTTAAGTACATAAATAGCAAAAAGTCTAAGAAGGATAATATAGGTACATTAAAATGTGTGGAGGGTAGCATGATAAATAATGACAGGGAGAAGGCTGAGGTACTAAACCAGTTTTTTTCTTCAGTATACACAAGAGAGGAACCATTGAATGATACTTTGGAACAGAATAGAACATGCCAGTCCATACCACTAACTGGGTTTTGTTTAGAGGATATCAGGAAAAAACTAAAAAATATTAAGGTAAATAAAACTCCAGGCCCAGATGGAATACACCCAAGGGTGTTAAGTGAACTTAGCACTGTTATAGACAAACCTTTACTCTTAATTTTTCAAGACTCATTATCCTCAGGCATGGTACCCCAGGATTGGCGTAAAGCTGATGTGGTGCCACTCTTCAAAAAGGGAAGCAGGGATGATCCAGGAAGCTATAGACCAGTTAGTCTGACATCAATAGTGGGGAAGATATTTGAAGGGATTATAAGGGATTATATTGATGAGCATATTCGTGTAAACAAGATTATGAGTTCTAATCAGCATGGCTTTAGGAGAAATAGATCATGTCAAACTAATCTAATTAGATTCTACGAGGAAGTAAGTAAAAATATAGATAAAGGGGAATCAGTTGATGTGATATACTTAGATTTTGCAAAGGCATTTGATACAGTGCCACATGAGAGATTAATGCACAAAATTAAGGGACTGGGAATAGCTGAAAATGTTAGCTCATGGATAAATAACTGGATAAAAGATAGGGAGCAACGAGTAGCAGTAAATGGATCATACTCAGATTGGACAAAGGTAATCAGTGGCGTCCCCCAGGGATCAGTACTGGGCCCTGTTCTTTTTAATATTTTTATAAATGACTTGGAGCAAGGATTAAATAGCGACATCTCTATTTTTGCAGATGATACTAAGTTAAGTAAGGTCATTAGGTCAGAGCAGGATGAACTCTCTTTGCAAAGGGATTTGCTAAAATTAAAACTATGGGCAAGTGAATGGAAAATGAGATTTAATACGGAAAAATGTAAGGTTCTACATTTTGGAAGTAAAAATAAGCAGGCTATGTATTTTTTAAATGGGACAAGACTTAGCCAAACACAGGAGGAAAGGGATTTGGGAGTAGTAATAGATAACAAGCTAAAGATGAGTGCACAATGCAGGGCAGCGGCTTCAAAGGCTAATAAGATACTAGCATGTATTAAAAGAGGCATTGATTCAAGGGAGGAAAGCATAATTCTGTCATTATATAAAGCCCTGGTAAGACCTCACCTTGAGTTTGGAGTGCAGTTCTGGGGACCGATTGCTAAAAAAGATATTGCAGAACTAGAAAAAGTTCAGAGAAGGGCCACAAAGCTAATAAGGGGATTGGAGAAATTAACCTATGAGGAGAGGCTAGCCAAACTGGGTCTGTTCTCTTTAGAAAAAAGGCGCTTGAGAGGTGACATGATTACTTTATATAAATATATTCAAGGCCCATATACAGAGATGGCAGAAGCTCTTTTTATTCCAAGAAAATTGGTTCTGACAAGAGGTCATAATTTAAGGTTGGAGGAAAGGAGATTTAATCTCCTGCAACGGAAACGTTTTTTCACTGTAAGAGCAATAAAATTGTGGAACTCATTACCAAAGGAGGTAGTGAATGCCAATACCATAGATACATTTAAAAATAGTCTGGATAAATTTCTGTATATAAACAAAATTCATGGATATGATTGCTAGTATTAAATGGGTCACATTTTAATGGGGTTATTTAAGCTTAACTGGAGCTTTTTGTAAGTATTTTAGATTTGTATAGGTTGAACTCGATGGACTTCAGTCTTTTTTCAACCTTATCTACTATGTATGTTACTATGTATGTTTGAATGCATTTTTATACTTATGTTAGATAGAACAAATGTTTGCATATCTGTTTTATATGGTTATTTTGTATCGGGTGTGAACCTGCTTCTCCTCCAATGGGGAATCAGGTACTGTTAATGAATCATGTATATAAAGACCGCCTGTGTAGCGGTAAGGTATGCTTATTGGTATGTAAAGCACTTTTATTTTTAACTGCTCTTGAAAAAGACGGCTGGGTCCATGGAAACGCATTGAGCTTTAATAAATACAGTTTTTTATTGAAAAATCTGTGGAATCGTTTTTGTGAGCCGTATATCGAGAATATTTACTGTGAGTAGATATACACATTATATCAGATGATTACAGCTTGATGCCTCAGAGATTGTTCCTTGCACCTAGAAACAGAGGATAACTGAGGGAGAAAACCAAAGAAAAGAAGTTCACACGGAACAAAGAACCAGCGCCTCTATCTAGTACACCACGTTCATTCACACAGTGTTTGGGAAAGACTGTGAGACGGCTGCAGTTCTAAACTGTTAAGGAAAGTATTCACCCATATTGTACACCTATTGCAAAGTTCTTACATAAATTATGTTTTCTTTCATGTAATTGGCAAGAGTCCATGAGCTAGTAACGTATGGGATAGAAATACCCAAAATGTGGAAGTCCACAGAAGAGTCACTAGACAGGGAGGGATAAAATAAAAACAGCCATTTTCCACTGAAAAAAATAAATCCACAAAAAAATAAGTTTTTCTCATAAATTGAAAGAAAAAAAACTTAAAACATTACCAGAAGAATCAAACTGAAACAGCTGCCTGAAGAACTTTTCTACCAAAGACTACTTCAGAAGAAGCAAATACATAAAAAGGGTAAAATTTAGTAAATGAATGCAAAGAAGACCAAGTTGCTGCTTTGCAAATCTGATCAAATGAAGCTTCATTCTTAAAAGCCCAAGAAGTGGAGACTGATCTAGTAGAATAAGTTGTGATCCTCTGAGGCGGGGAATGTCCCCACTCCAAATAAGCTTTTTGAATCAAAAGCTTCAACCAAGATGCCAAAGAAATGGCAGAAGCTTTCTGACCTTTCCTAGAACCAGAGAAAACAACAAATAGACTAGAAGTCTTCCGGAAATCTTTAGTAGCTTCAACATAATATTTTAAAGCTCTTACAACATCCAAAGATCTTTCAAGAGCATTTTTGGGATTAGGACACAAGGAAGGAACAACAATTTCCCTACTAATGTTGTTAGAATTCACAACCTTAGGAAGAAATTTAAACAAAGTCCGCAAAAAAACAGCCTTATCCTGATGGAAAATCAGAAAAGGAGACTCACAAGAGAAATCAGACAATTCAGAAACTCTTCTAGCTGAAGAGATAGCCAAAAGAAACAACACTTTCCAAGAAAGTAGTTTAATATCCAAATAATGCGTAGACTCAAAAGAAGGAGCCTGCAAAGTCTTCAAAACCAAATTAAGACTCCAAGGAGAAGAGATTGATTTAAAGACAGGCTTGATATGAACCAAAGCCTGAACAAAACAGTGAATATCAGGAAGCTTAGCAATCTTTCTATGAAATAAAACAAAGAGCAGAGATTTGTCCCTTCAATGAACTTGCAGACAAACCTTTGTCCAAACCATCCTGAAGAAAATGTAAAATTCTAGGAATTCTAAAAGAATGCCAGGAAAATTTATGAGAAGAACACCACAAAATATAGGTCTTCCAAATTCGATAATAAATCTTCCTTGAAACAGACTTACGAGCCTGTAGCATAGTATTAATCACTGAGTCAGAGAAACCTCTATGACTAAGCACTAAGAGTTCAATTTCCATACCTTCAAATTTAATGATTTGAGATCCTGATGAAAAAACGGCCCTTGAGACAGAAGGAAGTGGTCAAGGCTGGCAAATGGACATCCGAACAAGATCTGCATACCAAAACCTGTGAGGCCACGATGGTGCTATCAGAAACACATACGATTGTTCCATAATGATCTTGGAGAACACTCATGGAAGAAGAACTAGAGGCAGAAAGATATAAGCAGGTTGGTAAAACCAAGGAACTGCTAAAGCATCCACCATCTCCGCATGAGGATCCCTGGACCTGGACAGGTACCTGTAAAGTTTCTTGTTTATATGAGAAGCCATCAGATCTATTTCTGTAAGACTCCACATCTGTACAATCCGACAAAATACATCTGGATGGAGAGACCACTCTCCCTGATGTAAGGTCTGATGGCTGAGATAATCCGCTTCCCAATTGTCTACACCTGGGATATGCACCACAGAAATTAGACAAGAGCAGGATTCTGTCCAAGAAAGTATCCAAGATACTTCTTTCATAGCTAGAGGACTGCGAGTCCCACCTTGATGATTGACATATGCCACAGTTGTGATATTGTCCGTCTGAAAACAAGTGAATGGTTCTCTCTTTAACAGAGGCCAAACCTAAAGAGCCCTGTAAATAGCACGGAGTTCTAAAATATTGATTGGTAACCTCTCTTCTTGAGGTTTCCAAACCCCTTGTGCTGTCAGAGATCCCCAGACAGCTCCCCAACCTAAAAGACTTGTATCTGTCCACGTAGGACAAACAAAAGAGGCCCCCTGAATTAAACGATGATGGTCTAACCACCAAGTCAGAGAGAGTTGAATGTTGGTATTTAAGTATATCAATTGTGATATTCGAGTAAAATCCCTGCACCATTGATTCAAGATACAAAGCTGCAGAGGTCTCGTATGAAAACAAGCAAAGTGGATCGCTTCCGATGCTGCAGTCATGAGACCTAAAACTTCCATGCACGTAGCCACTGGAAGTAGTGATTGAGACTGAAGGTTTCGACAAGCTGAAACTAATTTCATTTGTCTCTTGTCTGTTAAGGACAGAGTCATGGACACTGAATCTATCTGGACCTAAAAAGGTTACCCTTGTCTGAGGAATCAAGAAACTCTTTGGTAAATTGATCCTCCAACCATGTTTTTGAAGAAACAGCACTAGTTGATTCATGTGAGATTCTGCTAAATGTAAAGACTGAGCTAGTACCAAGATATCGTCCAAATAAGGAAACACTGCAATACCCTGTTCTCTGATTACAGATAAAAGGGCACCAAGAACCTTAGAAAAGATCCTTGGAGCTGTTGCTAGGCCAAATGGAAGAGCAACAAACTGGTAATGTTTGTCTAGAAAAGAGAATATCAGAAACTGATAGTGGTTAGGATGAATCGGAATGTGAAGATATGCATCCTGGCTGTAAGTCTGTTGTGGACATATAATGACCTTGCTGAACAAAAGGCAGAATAGTCCTTATAGTCACCATCTTGAAAGTTGAGACTCTTACAAAAGGATTCAAAAACTTCATATCCAGAACTGGCCTGAATGAATTTTCTTTCTTTGGGACAATGAATAGATCTGAATAAAACCCCAGACCCTGTTCCTGAAATGGAACTGGTATGATTACCCCTGAAAGCTCTAGATCTGAAAAACACTTCAGAAAAGCCTGAGCCTTCACGGGATTTGCTGGAACATGAGAGAGAATCTTCTCACAGGAGGTCTTACTCTGAATCCTATTTGATACCCTTGAGAGACAATACTCTGAATCCACTGATTTTGAACAGAATCTGCCCAAATATCTTGAAATAATTTCAATCTGCCCCCCACCAGCTGAACTGGATCAAGGGCCACACCTTCATGGAGACTTGGGGGCTGGCTTTGGTTTCTAAAAAGGCTTGGATTTATTCCAACTTGAGGAAGGTTTCCAATTGGAACCAGAGTCTTTAGGGGAAGGATTGGTTTTCTGTTCCTTATTCTGTCGAAAAGAATGAAAACGATTTTAAGCTTTGGATTTACCCTTAGATATTTTATCCTGAGGCAAAAAAAACTCCCGTCCCCATAGTGATAGTTGAAATAATTGAATCCAACTGAGAACCAACTAAATTGTTACCTTGGAAAGAAAGAGATAGTAATCTAGATTTAGATACCATGTCAGCATTCCAAGATTTGAGCCATAAAGCTCTTCTAGCTAAAATAGCTAAAGACATAGATTTAACATCAATTTTGATGATATAAAAAGTGGCATCACAGATAAAATTATTAGTATGTAGAAGCAAACAAACAATGCTAGACAAATCAGGATCTGTTTCCTGTTGCGCTAGGCTATCCAACCAAAAGGTTGATGGATCCGCAACATCAGCCATAGAAATGGCAGGCCTGAGAAGATAGCCAGAATATAAATAAGCTTTCAATAGATAAGATTCAAGTTTCCTATCTAAAGGATCTTTAAAAATAGTACTGTTTTACATAGGAATAGTAGTAGGTTTGGCAAGAGTAGAAATAGCCCTATCAACTTTGGGGATTTTTTCCCAAAACTCTAATCTAGCCGCTGGCAAAGGGTACAACCTTTTAAACCTTGAAGAAGGAATGAAAGAAGTACCAGGCTTAACCCATTCCTTAGCAACCACATCAGAAATAGCATCAGGAACTGGAAAAATCTCAGGAGTAACCACAGAAGGTTTATAAACAGAATTTAAACGTTTACTAGTTTTGATATCAAGAGGACTAGGCTCCTCAATATCCAAAGTAACCAACACTTCTTTTAGCAAGGAACGAATATACTCAATCTTGAAAAGATAAGTAGATTTGTCAGTGTCAATGACTGAGGTAGGATCTTCTGAATCAGAGAGATCCTCATCAGAGGAGGATATTATAGTATGTTGTCGGTCATTAGAAATTTTATCAAACTTACTTCACCACCTCCATAGGGAGACAAAGTTTGTAAAACTGAATTGTGGCTGTATTTATAGGCATTTTGAGGTTTGGGAAACTTTGCCTTCCTGGTAGGATTGTATATCCCATACGTCACTAGCTCATGCACTCTTGCCAATTACACAAAAGAAAACAAAACCTAACCGCTCGTACAAAGTATTAAGAAAAAAAATAAACTAACCGCCCACACAAAGTATTAAGAAAAAAAACTACCTAATAAATGGACAGATTACGAGTTTTGCGGTATGAGGCTTGCGATGTTAACTTGCACGTTATTCTCACTGCTCACTTACCTACAGCGTTGGTATTACAGGTTTTTATAAAGCGGTGTTAAAAGGCAAGAAGTGAGCATAGAGCAAAATTGAGCTCCAAACCGCACTCCAATACCAGCGCTGCTTAAGTCGGCGGTGAGCTGGTTGTACGTGCTCGTGCACGATTTCCCCATAGACATCAATGGGGAGAGTTGGCTGAGAAAAAGTCTAACACCTGCAATAAAGCAGCATAAAGCTCAGTAACGCAGCCCCATTGATTCCTATGGGGAAACACATTTTATGTTTACACCTAACACCCTAACATGAACCCTGATTCTAAACACCCCTAAACTTACACTTATTAACCCCTAATCTGCCGCCCCCGACATCGCCGCCACCTACATTATATTTATTAACCCCTAATCTGCTGCCTAGAACATCGCCGACACCTACATAATGTTATTTACCCCTAATCTGCCGCCCCCAACGTCGCCGCCACTATAATAAACATATTAACCCCTAAACCGCCGTACTCCCGCATCGCAAACACTAGTTAAATATTATTAACCCCTAATCTGCCGTCCCTAGCATCGCCACCACCTACCTACATTTATTAACCCCTAATCTGCCGCCCCCATAATCAGCCAATAGGATTGAACTTCAATCCTTTTGACTGATCCAATCAGCCAATAGGATTGAGCTCGTATTCTATTGGCTGTTCCAATCAGCCAATAGAATGCAAGCTCAATCCTATTGGCTGATTGTATCAGCCAATAGGATTTTTTCAACCTTAATTCCGATTGGCTGATAGAATTCTATCAGCCAATCGGAATCTAAGGGACGCCATCTTGGATGCCTTCATTTAAGGAACCTTCATTCAGCAAGAAGATATCATCAGAAGAGGATGCTCCACGCCGGATATCTTGAAGATGGAGCCGCTCCGCGTCCGAAGGATGAAGATAGAAGATGCCGTCTGGGTGAAGACTTCTGCCTGTCTTGAGGACCACTTCTGCCCATCTGGAGGACCACTTCTGCCAGATTTGTTGAGGATATCTTGCCGCTTGGATGAAGACTTCTCCCGGTAAGTGGATCTTCGGGGGTTAGTGTTAGGATTTTTTAAGGGTGTATTGGGTGTGTTTTATTTTTAGGTTAGGGCTTTAGACCGCAATAGAGCTAAATGCCCTTTTAAGAGCAATGCCCATCCAAATACCCTTTTCAGGGCAATGGGGAGCTTAGGTTTTTTTAGTTACGTTTTTTCTGGGGGGGGGGTTGGTTGTGTGGGTGGTGGGTTTTACTGTTGAGGGGGTTGTTTGTAAAAAAAAATGTACAGGTAAAAAGAGCTGATTTCTTTGGGGCAATGCCCCGCAAAAGGCCCTTTTAAGGGCTATTGGTAGTTTAGTTTAGGCTAGGGTTTTTTTAATTTTGGGTGGGCTTTTTTATTTTGATAGGGCTATTAGATTAAGTGTAATTAGTTTAAAGATCTTGTAATTTGTTTTTTATTTTCTGTTATTTAGTGTTTGTTTGTTTTTGTAATTTAGCTAAATTTATTTAATTTAGTTAATTGTATTTAATTTATGTAATTTATTTAAGTGTAGTGTAGTGTTAGGTGTTAGTGTAACTTAGGTTAGGTTTTATTTTACAGGTAAATTTGTATTTATTTTAGCTAGGTAGTTAGTAAATAGTTAATAACTATTTAGTAACTATTCTACCTAGTTAAAATAAATACAAACTTGCCTGTAAAATAAAAATAAACCCTAAGATAGATACAATGTAACTATTAGTTATATTGTAGCTAGCTTAGGGTTTATTTTATAGGTAAGTATTTAGTTTTAAATAGGAATTATTTAGTTAATGATAGGAATTTTTATTTATATTTATTTTAATTATATTTAAGTTAGGGTGTGTTAGGGTTAGACTTAGGTTTAGGGGTTAATATGTTTATTATAGTGGCGGCGATGTCCAGAGCGGCATATTAGGGGTTAATAATTTTATTTTAGTGTTTGTGATGCGGGAGGGCGGCGGTTTAGGGGTTAAAAGGTAGTTTATGGGTGTTAGTGTACTTTTTAACACTTTAGTTATGAGTTTTATGCTATAGCGTTGTAGTTTAGAACTCATAACTACTGACTTTAAAATGTGGTACGAATCTTGACCGGGTAGGCTGTACCGCTCACTTTTTTGCCTCCCAGGACAAGCTTGTAATACCGGCGCTATGGAAGTCCCATAGAAAAAAGACTATACGCAATTTGCGTAAGTTGATTTGCGGTAAGGCCAAAAAAGTGTGCAGGACAGCTGTACCTACAAGACTTGTAATACCAGCAGTAGTAAAAAAGCAGCGTTATGAGGCTTAACTCTGCTTTTTTACTCATAACGCAAGACTCATAATCTAGCCGAAAATTCTTAACCCCTAAATCCACAATCCCCAACATCGCAAACTACCTAATACATCTATTAACCCCTAAACCGCCAACCCCCCCACAACGCATTAAACCTAATTTACCCATTAACTCCTACACCGCCAACCCCCACAAGCCACCTAACCTAACACTCCCTAAATTAACCCCTTAATTACAATAAAAATAAACTACATTACAATAAAAAATACAAAAACATTAGATTAATCTAATTACAAAAATAAAAAAGGCTAACATTACAAAAAATAATAAACACCTTATCCAAAATAAAAAAATAATCCCTATAAAAATAACCCCCCCCAAATAAAAACACCTCCTAATCTAATGCTAAACTACCAATAGCCCTTAAAATTGTATTTTTGTAGGCATTGCCCTAAGTTAAAGAGCTCTTTTACATTAAAAATAAAAAACCCCACCCACCAAACCCCCCAAAATAAAAAAAACTAACACTAAAAAAACCTAAACTATCCATTGCCCTGAAAAGGGCATTGGTATGGGCATTGCCCTTAAAAGGGCATTTAGCCCTTTTTCACTGCCCTTAAAAGGGCATTCAGCTCTTTTTCAAAGTGCCCAAAAAAAACCTAAGTTAAAAAATTAAAAAAATGTAAAAAACAAAACAAAAAACCTAACACTAAAGCCCCAAATAGGTACTCACAGTTCCTGAAGTCCAGCGGAGAAGGTCTTCTTCCAGCTGGGTCCATCATCTTCATCCACAGCGAAGGCGGCGTGGAGCAGATGTCTGGATCGGTCTTCCCAGATGTGGCGATCCTCGGCAGGCAGTCATCAGCGGCGGTGGCGCTCCTCTGTGACGGCGGTCCACGGCAAAGGCGTGGAGGTTCCTCTTCATGTGATCGTCTGCCGCACACTGAAGAAAGAATTTGGGGTACTCCATATTTATTGGGGTACCTTGAATTCCTATAAGCCGAAAAATTTTCAAAATCATACAATAGAATGAGAGCTACTGAAATCTTATTGGCTGATTTGAACAGCCAATAGGATTTCAGTAGCTCTTATTCTATTGGCTGTTTTGAAAAATTCAGCAGCCAATAGAATGAGAGCTACTGAAATCTTATTAGCTGATTTGAACAGCCAATAGGATTTTAGTAGCTCTAATGTTTTGAAAAATTCAGCCAAATTGATTGCGGTACCTTGCATTCTTTCTTCAGTATACCACGGACGATCGGATGAAGAGGAGCCTCCATGTCACTGAGGACCATAACCGCAGAGGACTGACGCCGCCACTACCGAGGACTGCCACATCTGGGAAGACCGCTCCAGGACCTCCGCTCCGTGCCGCCTTTGCTGTAGATGAATATGATTGGACCCGCCTGGAACCTTCTCCGCCAGACTTCTGAAACCGTGAGTACCTATTTGGGGCTTTAGTGTTACAGTGGGGCAAAAAAGTATTTAGTCAGCCACCAATTGTGCAAGTTCTCCCACTTAAGAAGATCAGAGAGGCCTGTAATTTTCATCATAGGTATACCTCAACTATGACAGACAAAATGTGGAAACAAATCCAGACAATCACATTGTCTGATTTGGAAAGAATTTATTTGCAAATTATGGTGGAAAATAAGTATTTGGTCAATATCAAAAGTTCATCTCAATACTTTGTTGTATATCCTTTGTTGGCCATGACAGAGGTCAACCGTTTTTTGTAAGTCTTCACAAGGTTGTCCCACACTGTTGCTGGTATGTTGGCCCATTCCTGCATGCAGATCTCCTCTAGAGCAGTGATGTTTTGGGGCTGTCGCTGGGCAACACCGACTTTCAACTCCCTCCAAAGGTTTTCTATGGGGTTGAGATCTGGAGACTGGCTAGGCCACTCCAGGACCTTGAAATGCTTCTTACAAAGCCACTCCTTCGTTGCCCGGCGGTGTGTTTGGGATCATTGTCATGCTTAAAGACCCAGCCACGTTTCATCTTCAATGCCCTTGCTGATGGAAGGAGGTTTGCACTCAAAATCTCATGATACATGGCCCCATTCATTCTTTCATGTACACGGATCAGTCGTCCTGTTCCCTTTGCAGAGAAACAGCCCCAATGCATGATGTTGCCACCCCCATACTTCACAGTAGGTATGGTGTTCTTTGGTTGCAACTCAGCATTCTCTCTCCTCCAAACACGATGAGTTGTGTTTCTACCAAACAGTTCTACTTTGGTTTCATCTGACCATATGACATTCTCCTAATCCACTTCTGGATCATCCAAATGCTCTCTAACATACTTCAGACGGGCCCAGACATGTACTGGCTTAAGCAGGGGGACACGTCTGGCACTGCAGGATCTGAGTCCCTGGCGGCGTAGTGTGTTACTGATGGTAGCCTTTGTTATGTTGGTCCTAGCTCTCTGCAGGTCATTCACTAGGTCCCCCCGTGTGGTTCTGGGATGTTTGCTCACCGTTCTTGTGATTATTTTGACCCCACGGTGTGAGATCTTGGGTGGAGCCCCAGATTGAGGGAGATTATCAGTGGTCTTGTATGTCTTCCATTTTCTAATTATTGCTCCCACGGTTGATTTCTTCACACCAAGCTGCTTGCCTATTGCAGATTCAGTCTTCCCAGCCTGGTGCAGGTCTACAATTTTGTTTCTGGTGTGCTTCGACAGCTCTTTGGTCTTCACCTTACTGGAGTTTGGAGTGTGACTGTTTGAGGTTGTGGACAGGTGTCTTTTATACTGATAACAAGTTCAAACAGGTGCCATTAATACAGGTAATGAGTGGAGGACAGAGGAGCATCTTAAAGAAGAAGATACAGGTCTGTGAGAGCCAGAAATCTTGCTTGTTTGTAGGGGACCAAATACTTATTTTCCACCATAATATGCAAATAAATTCTTTCCAAATCAGACAATGTGATTGGCTGGATTTGTTTCCATATTTTGTCTCTCATAGTTGATGTATACCTATGATGAAAATTACAGGCCTCTCTTATCTTCTTAAGTGGGAGAACTTGCACAATTGGTGGCTGACTAAATACTTTTTTCCCCACTGTAGTAGTTTTTTTTTTTTTTTTTTAACTTAGGTTTTTTTTTGGACACTTTTAGGGCAGTGAAAAAAGAGCTAAATGCCCTTTAAGGGCAATGCCCATACAAATGCCCTTTTCAGGGCAATTGGTAGAATTAGTGTTATTTTTTTTTATTTTGGGGGGTATGGTGGATGGGGGTTTTTGCTGTTAGGGGGACTTTGTTTATTTTTAATGTAAAAGAGCTGTTTAACTTAGGGCAACGCCCTACTAAAAGCCAATTTAAGGGCTATTGTTAGTTTAGCATTAGATTATGGGGTGTTTTTATTTGGGCGGGGGCTTTTTTATTTTCATAGGGATTAGGTTTAATTTTTTTAATTTGGATAATGTGTTTTTTTTTTTTCTGTATTTCTATTTTTTATTTTTTTTAGCTTGGGGGGTTGTATTTACAACATATAGACTGCCCTCTGGGCATTCTTACCAACTAGTATGTATATAAATAAAAAATTAAAAAAATGTAACATTTTCTTCTATGTGAAGAACATTGTAATGTGAATATTCATAACTGCCTTATGAATTTAACACGGTTGCAATATCTTAAGTCCTCAAGTTAGCGGGCATTGGGTTTTGCTTGTGCACAAACAATTTAGTTTCAACTTGTAATACACGCTGTAACCCGTCTGCATTTAAAGTTTACTTCCAGCAGTGTTTGCACTTGATTGAAAAATTATTTAGCGAGCTTCGTGTAATGTTGCCCAATATGTCCAAAAGTATGTGGAAACTTGACCATCACACCTATATAACCTTCTGAACATCCTATTCCAATGCCATTGGCATTAATATGGAGATGACCCCCTTTGTGGCTAAAACAGCCCACACTCTTCTGGTTACGGCGTCTTTGCACCGGACATCTCCAGTGGTGCCATAATCACACCAATTTACAAGTGTTTGGTGAAACTTTGTCTTGAAAACGGCTTGTGTATCAAGTTGAAACGCTGAAGGACGGTTTTATTAATGTTGGATTTTGAATAAAGGGAATTGCTTTTTATATCCTGAGAGTGCTCATACTTTTTGAAGATATATATATATATATATATATATATGTATATATATATATGTATATATATATATATATATATATATATGTGTGTGTGTGTATTATCAGGGCTCTGTGGGGGCCATACCATCATTTCCAGGACTTTTTGTTCTTCTTTATCCTGAAGATAGTTCTTAACAGTTTTGGCTATATGTTTGGGGTTGTTGTAATGCTGCAGAATAACTTTGGGGCCAATCAGATGCCTCCTTGATGGTACAGCATCAATTAATTCTGACCAATCTCAACTCTATTTGCAGAATGCAGCCGAAACTTGCAAAGTACCTGCACCATGCTTAACAGTTGCCTGCACACACTCATATTTATTCCACTCTCCAGCCCTCGGTGGACAAACTGCCTTCTGATGAAGCCAGATATTTCAGATTTTAACTTATCAGTCGAGAGCACCTGCTGACATTTTTCTGCACCCCAGTTCCTGTGTTTTCGTGCATAGTTGAGTCACTTGGTCTTGTTTCCATATTGGAGTTATAGCTTTTTGACCTCAAGTTTTCCATAAATACCACTTCTGACCAGAATTCTCTAGACAGTAGATAGAAGGCCCAGGGGGCAGGGTCCCACAGGTTTTTGACAATTCTGAGCTGATGGCACTGCTGGACATCTCCCAATTGTGAAGTAAAGTAAAAATGATTTATCTTTCATCTGCTGAACTATGCTTCCTTGGCCTACCACTCTACAGTCCTCATTGTTGCACATTTCTTTGTGTTTCTTCAGAAGAGCTTTGACAGCACATATGAAAACACCTTTCTGCCTTGAAATTTCTTCCTGGGAGAGACCTTGCTCATGCAGTATAACTACCTTGTGTCTTTTTGTTATGCTCAGTCTTGCCATGGTGTATGTCCCTTAATATTAAACTGTCTTCAGCAACCTCAACTTTGGCTATTCCTCATCCAGTTTTATTTCTCCTGCACAGTTGTTTCTGATTGTTTAGCATGACTTGTTGGGTGACTTGCCGAGCTAGCTCGCAAGCAAAAACTTTTTACTTTTAACTTGTAAATTGCGCTATAGCTGACGAATGTAAAAAGCCAAAGTTGAGTGCGTTACTACACGAGCAGGAGCAATAAATAGCACTCAACTAGTAATCTAACCCTAAATTGATAATCATTAGCACCTGTTTGGTATAATTGTTTTAATCGTGCACCTGACTACAACATTTCTGACTTTGCACAAGTGTACCTAGATAAGCAGATGGTAACATTCCAATCATCCTGATAACAGATATGATACTATAAAAAATGCTTAGTCGGCGACATAACTTTGAGCTTATTTAGGCCTAGATTTGGAGTTCGGCGGTAAAAGGGCTGTTAACGCCACGCGTGTTTATGTCTAACGCACGTCATTCTTTGACTCCGGTATTTAGAGTTAAAATAAGACCATCTAACGATGCTCCTAACGCGTGTATGTCACACGCGTAATACTGCCCGCGTTAGACAGTCTCCCATAGAGATCAATGGGAAAGGCAAAAAATTGCTTTTTTCACCTAACACTCGATCTCGCGAGAATACGTACAGCTCGGTCATATGACGCATACCACATCATGCACAACAATAACACGCCGCAAATGTCACAACAACAATCAATCAACAAAGCACACAAGCATTACACATTCACAAGCGGGGGATGTTTTAATAAAATTTTATACGGGGAATACGCATATACTTTAAGATGCGGAAAATCGCTAAATAACAACAAGGATTAAAAATGATATACATACACTCGAAACAAAATCGCATTCAATATCACTATATATTATGACAAACATACATATACAACACTTCACAAAGAACACACCATCGCAAAATCACATTTAAAAAGAATACTATTGGACAATGTTAGAGAAAACGACCACTATGACATCATCGCATTCTACACATTCCACAAATACCAACTCAAAATGAGCATGCGCAAATTCACACACCTAATACACATTGCACTAATATTAATTGCTAATAAAGCACACCTGAACACAATTTACAACGCAAATAGGTACATCATTAAACATTTACACAGGGTATATAAGCACCACACAAGCATGGCTTCTTTGACTGTGTTGCTGTTGGGTCTTTGGAGATTGGAGGTTTAAGAATAGAGAGTTTGAGAATTTTTGAGAGTTAGTGTTAGCGTGAGAGAGTCAGTTGGTAGTGTTAGCGTGAGAGAGTGAGTGAGTTAGTGGTAGTTAGTGGGAGTGGGAGAGAGTCTGTTAGTGGGAGCGTGAGTGAGTTAGTGGGAGTTATTAGTGAGAGTTGTTAGTGGGAGCGTCAGTTAGTGGTAGTTAGTGAGCGTTAGTGGGAGTGTTTGTTAGTGAGAATTAGAAGTAGTGTGAGTTAGCGAGCGAGTGATTTTTCTGTACACTTAACACATTTACACGCAAACACATTCAATACATACATACACTTATCAATAACACTACATACACTCCATACCCCCTACCCCCTCATACTACACTCCATACCCCATTCCTTGTAGTCCCATTCCCTTTCATCCCATTTACTCTTATCCCATACCCCATACCCATCCCATACCCATCCCCTAGTTACATTTAGTTTACATATCCTCCTTTTAGTCTTATTCTTTTCGTTTATTTAAATACTCCTTACCCTCTTTGTTTTTTACATCCCTCTCACACTTTAAGCACCTTTTTTGTCTTTTTAGTTCTTTATTTTGACCCCCTTTAATTTCATCACACTCACTTTTTGTTTGATTATTTGGGGTTTAGTTTAGGGAAGAGATGGAGGCCAGGCAGGGGACAGGTAGAGGGGGGAGTAGAGGGAGGGGGAGAGGAACAGGGCAGGAAGGGGGGCAGGAAGGGGGGCAGGAAGCGGGGGTGGAAGCGGTGGGTGGACCCAGCCACTTGGTTCAAGATGACCAAGTGGCTGGGCCCAGTGGCGGTCAGAGTAGGGCTTCACAGTCCGGGAAACAGAGGGCATCATCACAGGGGAAGGCCAAGGCGACTAGGGAGGCGAGGTTTTCGATGGAGGAGAAGGAGGCCCTCGTAGAGGCCTATATGGCCAGGCATAGGATGCTGCAGCACCAAAAGACCACCCCGACTGACAGGAGGAGGTTCTGGAACGAGATCAGGAATGCAGTCAATGCAGTGGGTGGCCGGAACCGAGATATGGATTCTATCAAACATCGGTACCGGGACTGTAAACTTGAACTGAAAAAAAAGTTAAGCCTGGAGGCCCGACATGCCGCAGGGACCGGTGGCGGCCCTGCCATTGAAATGGAGTACTGCCGATGGGAGGAAATGTTGCGGCCCAGCATCTCCGAGGTGGAAGTAGTCGGTATCGGAGGAATCGATACCGGGAACCTGCCACTCTCATCTGACGGTAAGCTCATTGAACAATAATTTCACATACAAATGTATTTCAAGGGACACTATACGCAAACATTTACTTTCATGATTGAGGTAGCGAATACAATTTGACAAAACATTCAAATGTACTTATATTACCTAATTTGATTCATTCTTGAGATATATTTTAATGAAGAAATAGCCATGCACACGGTGAAACAATCACAGGAGGCAGCTATATTCAGCTAACAATCAGCATCTTATAAGCATATTTAGATATGCTTTTCAGCAAAGAATATCCAGAGAATTAAGCGAATTAGATAAGAAAAGTACATTCGAAAGTTGATACAAAATGTATGCTTCTAAATCATGAAAGATAAAACATTGGGTTTCATGTGTTAAGGATCAGATTAATGCTATAACGTTGTTTACACGCATTCTATTACTTTGCGGTTACATCAGTATCTAGGCTATAGGTTAGGTGTGCATTTAAACAGACTGAAAACAAACGCAAAAACATTCACATTGACCACAGATATCACAAACACGGTTTAGAAAAAGCGGAAATAGTATTGATTGTTTGTTAGATTTCAAAGTGGATTAATGATTCTGCATTTGTAATTGTATCGTAAGCTAAGTCATTTAAACCTTTATTTGCAAATATGCTAATATATACATTTCTTTATTTATTTTTTTTTTTTTTATATACAGAGTCTGGGGACGAGGCAGCACAGCCTCCTGCATCTCCCCGGGATGAGAGTGGTGGTGAGGAATTTCCACTTCGGAGGGAAGAGGCCCCCCGTGACGAACAGCGCACGGGAGATGATGAAGAGGCCCCGGAAGCACAGGAGGAACCCGCGGAACCCGAGGTCCCTCAAAGACCCGCACTCCGCCGTGCACGGGCACCCCGCCGTGCACGGGTTCAACAAGCACAACAAGAGGAAATAGCGGAGGTGCGGGTTCTACTGGAGTACATAGACCAGATGCGTACCTCCCGGATAGAAAATATAGAAGGACGACACAGAATACTTGATGGCCAAAATCAGATTATTCAAGGACAAAATGAAATCATCAACATACTGAATCGAATAGAAGAAGGCCAAACAAGAATATTTCAGCTTCATCAAGAAATGTTCACTTTTTTCCGGGAGGCGCATGCTGGTCTACCTCCTGTTGCTGTGCCTCTTGTTGCTGGGCCTCTTGCTGCTGGGCCATCTCCTCCTGCCGGCCCATCTCATCCTCCTCAGCCATCTACTCCTCCTCCTCCTCAGCCATCTACTCCTCCTCCTCCTCAGCCATCTACTCATCCTCCTCAGCCATCTTCTCCTCCTCATCCATCTTCTCCTCCCCAGCCATCTACTCCTCACCTTGGTCGTCCCAGTACTCTTCCTTCCACTCCTCCCACAACAGCTCCAAGGAGGACTCTTCGGAGTCGGCAGTTGCCTCTCCCAGAGCCTCAGCCCCGTGGGAAGAGGGGAAGGAAGAGGAAGGAAGTATTTTTTTCATCTTCACTGCTTTTTTTAATTTAATGTGTAATGGATAGGTATGTGATGATGTGGTTTTCATACACTTGTGGACCACACTCTGTATATAATCGACTTCTATGGGACCGGGTCCATGGAGGCAGATTGTTTGCAGAGTGTGGGTTATAAGTGTGTGAAAACCACATCATCACATACCTATCCTTGTTCATGATATTGATTGGTTTCTGTGATGTGATGTCCAAACTGTTTCCCGAATCGCTAACTAAATTACCATAACAATTATCCATGATGGCATATTACTGTTTGAATGCCAATAACACAGCTTAAAGGGACAGTCAGAAAATTATTGATTACAAAGAAAACACTGTATTACGCATTATAAAGTTTGAAACAACAAAACATGGAGAAATACATGTGTGACTTATGTGCTTACCCTTGTATCTATGACTATGAAAAATGACCACTTATTTGTTGTTCATACATAACAACATTTTAGATATCAATGATCAATACATGGTCAATAATATGCTGTATGAGCACAAGGTTTTACATATACAAATGCTATCAAAATGCCCTCTAGTGCTCAAATTGTATAATGATTACAAGCACTCTTCAAGATCGAAGAAATGAGCACACCAACCTCATAGGTTTAGATAGCAAATTTAAATAAACCCAGACAAATGTTCAATTGTTGAGAAACATTTGATATCCTTGATATTACATAATTGACTTTTAGAATAATGACAAACATTATATTTTTTCTAAACTGTCCCTTTAACAACATTACATATGCTAACACATATTTTAAGCTTGTTGGTATATCTACATGTACTTTGTCAAATAAAAAAAATTTGAAATCACATTTATATTGACGTGTTAAATAAAGTCTATTTTCTTTAAGAGACATTATTGTGTTAATATTTTATTGTAAAGACATTTTTTTTTAACAATGAATATGGTTTAAAGTCCTTTTAGGAGTGGGGGGGTGAAAATATGCTAACAATAATATATTTGAAGATTAAACTATGTGGATCTCATACATGATACAAAAAACAACATTTGCATTCAAGGGACAGTATCCTATATTTTTAACATAACTGTATGTAATAGACACTACTACAAACAACAAGATTAACATATACTGATATCAATATTAAAAAGCTTCAAACACTTGAAAATAAAATAGGGTTAGCTATATTGAAAATATAGACGAAACCCCCATTACAACCGTAAAACAACACAATACCCCATCGTTAACATATGAAAAGACCCTTTACACAAACTGGAGAAAGCTGGAGAATGTACTCACATGAAACTCAGAGGCTTTGCGAGGAGTAAGAAAATTACTTACATTTTCTTAGAACAGAAGAAAAAATAAACGTATTGGTTAAACAATGGACTATCTAACTAGAGACAAAATCCAAGCTTTTGATTTATAATGTGAGTGTCTAATGAACCTTTAATAAAATATACAACGAAATTACATTTAGAAGAAGTCGGCATCATATATTTAGCATATGATAAAGATAAATGCATATTGATTACTTTATTCAAACACAATAGCGCATATTTATTAATTAGATATATTCAACATTAAACACAACATTAATTTTTTCAGAAAAAGGAACATATTGTTGACAAACATATTAAACATGGACTGTAGAGATTTGCACTTGCCTAGAAATATCCTATGCATGAAAACATTTTTCTTTCGTTCGTTGATTCAACCAGACATACAGCAAAAGAGAATGTGGTGGTCTTTATCAGCTACGGGTCAACAATGTAACATGATGCAAATAATACATATTCGCAAGCTTTTTAAAATTGGATGCAGTCACAAACGTTTTTAACGTGCACAAATATTGCGGGACTACGTAATCCAATCAGACGTTTTTTTACCTTTACATGTGCCGTCTTAACATGGCGCTTCCTTGATCACGTAAGAACGCCATCCAATGAAAGGCACATTATTGATCACGTAAGAACGCCCAAAAAAAAAGGCGCATCCTTGATCGCGTCAAAACGCAATCCAATAAAAGGCATATTCCTGATCACGTAAGAACGTCAGTCAATACAAGGAATCATTGGACAGCCTGGCAGGTGACGTCTTAAGCAACATGGCGCATCCGAGATCGCTGAAAAACCGCAGACAATACAAGGACTCAGTGACATCTTGGCATATCACTAAGAAACGTATTTATATTTTAGGAACTAGTATGTGTGTAGATTGCTATCTAGGAATGACAACAAATCCTGAATCATCTTTTCGGACTTGACTGTCCCTTGAACTATAGCTATGGTGTATATCTTTAACATTTAAAAGATACACATGAGAAATACATATGCCATTGATGTTTTAAGATATGTTTGGATTGTTGTTGAATAACAATAGTTATACATGTATTGATTAAACGTGTCATTTATTCAGGTTTAATTATTGTCAGCCTACCTATAGCCATATATGGGAGGAGATGTATTTTGTTAACATATTAGTTAACTAATATTCATCATCTAAATTATTTGCATTACACACAGAGATTTATTTGGTTACACTTTTACACTAATATAGATTTGAAAATGAAATACAGGTGCTGTCAACATTACAATAAGATTGTTTATTAATAAAATTATATGTCCTTGTTCTTGTAAAAAGGACAAAAACGCTTTACAAATGGAAATACATTCATTAACAATTGTGATCAACATCACTTAAAGGGACATTATTTTGTTTTTAAAAAGAGCATACACATAGTCAATACTATTTCAATAAAATGAAGACTTTACAGGGATTATATCATTTTATCAATACTCAGATCATTTGGTAAAGGTGCATCAATTCATGCAGACTTTCTAAATACACACATGGATCTGAACATTTAAATATACATATATACACAAATACCAATCTATATATACATATATAAAGAAATTACTCTGCTAATCATAATCAGGCAATGATAGAGCTAAGAGAAAATAATATAAAGACAAATAATAAGATTACATTGGAGATGTTAATCTTAAAGTCATTTACTATTGTCTTACATATATGATTTCAGTATAACAAATATATTTGGTAGGTCCATTTAAGGATCAACAACATAAACTAGAGCTTTCAAAAAATAACAGGAAGAATGAGGACAATTATTTGTGAAATAAAATGTATTTTATTAGTATGTAAGAAAACATACACAACGTTTATAAATAATCTTGTAAAAATAAGGAATATATGAGCCATATGACAAGGTAACACAGTGCATCACAGTCCATGAAGAGAGTTGCCAAGGGCCAGCATAGCCCCATTGGAGACATATGACAAGGTAACACAGTGCATCACAGTCCATGAAGAGAGTTGCCAAGGGCCAGCATAGCCCCATTGGAGACATATGACAAGGTAACACAGTGCATCACAGTCCATGAAGAGAGTTGCCAAGGGCCAGCATAGCCCCATTGGAGACATATGACAAGGTAACACAGTGCATCACAGTCCATGAAGAGAGTTGCCAAGGGCCAGCATAGCCCCATTGGAGACATATGACAAGGTAACACAGTGCATCACAGTCCATGAAGAGAGTTGCTAAGGGCCAGCATAGCCCCATTGGAGACATATGACAAGGTAACACAGTGCATCACAGTCCATGAAGAGAGTTGCCAAGGGCCAGCATAGCCCCATTGGAGACATATGACAAGGTAACACAGTGCATCACAGTCCATGAAGAGAGTTGCCAAGGGCCAGCATAGCCCCATTGGAGACATATGACAAGGTAACACAGTGCATCACAGTCCATGAAGAGAGTTGCCAAGGGCCAGCATAGCCCCATTGGAGACATATGACAAGGTAACACAGTGCATCACAGTCCATGAAGAGAGTTGCCAAGGGCCAGCATAGCCCCATTGGAGACATATGACAAGGTAACACAGTGCATCACAGTCCATGAAGAGAGTTGCCAAGGGCCAGCATAGCCCCATTGGAGACATATGACAAGGTAACACAGTGCATCACAGTCCATGAAGAGAGTTGCCAAGGGCCACCATAGCCCCATTGGAGACATATAACAAGGTAACACAGTGCATCACAGTCCATGAAGAGAGTTGCCAAGAGCCAGCATAGCCCCATTGGAGACACATGGCAAGGTAACACAGTGCATCACAGTCCATTAAGAGAGTTGCCAAGGGCCAGCATAGCCCCATTGGAGACATATGACAAGGTAACACAGTGCATCACAGTCCATGAAGAGAGTTGCCAAGGGCCAGCATAGCCCCATTGGAGACATATGACAAGGTAACACAGTGCATCACAGTCCATGAAGAGAGTTGCCAAGAGCCAGCATAGCCCCATTGGAGACACATGGCAAGGTAACACAGTGCATCACAGTCCATTAAGAGAGTTGCCAAGGGCCAGCATAGCCCCATTGGAGACACATGGCAAGGTAACACAGTGCATCACAGTCCATGAAGAGAGTTGTCAAGGGCCAGCATAGCCCCATTGGAGACATATGACAAGGTAAAAGAGTGCAACAGGCACAACAATAAACAGAAAAAAAGGCCAAATGGCAACACTAAAAATACAAATTCAACATGTGGACGGAGGATTCTTATCTGCCACCATGGAGCATATCCAGATCCTCCACTTACTGGTCATCCTCTTCATTGTCCTGTGCATGTCCAGCTCCAGATTCAGGCCTTGAACGTAATCGCATAATTTCACGCAGAGTCAAGTCCTGAACCCGGAGCTGGGCCTGCATGGTGTCGTTCATCCCTCTCAGGACAGCTGCGTTCCTCAACACGGCCTGCTCTACTCTTGCTATCCCTTCTAGCATGAGCCATGCTGAGTCACAGCCTAAAATAAAATAAAATTAAATATTAAGGATAATTACACAACAGACTAAAAAATTTTAATACATACATTGTCATCATAAAGACAAATAATTCTTTACATAAATTAGTTTACATTTATTCTTTACACATGAATTAGGTTATTCAGACAGACAGAAATCATTAAAGGGACATGTTACTCAAACATGTTGTCCCCTTTAATTGGTTTTAGATGATCCACTTATACAGCTTGAGTGTATCAAATCTTGTTAAAGGATTTACATTGTACTTACATCAGCAATTTAAAAATTAAATTTAGACTGTGGTAGGCACACCTATCCTTAAACATTTTTGCATTGAGGACAAGCTGTGTAAACATAGCAACCAGAAGAAATTACATTCCCACTGGGTTAGACAAGAGATAATGTATCCACATTTGTACATAAAATTTTGGATCCAAGTAGTGGTGTTTGGTATATGTAGCGATATCCAATTAAAGGGACACTGAACCTAAATATTTAATGGACTCATTCAGATAGAGCATGACATGACAAATCTTTATAAATTACACATATTCATTATATGTTTTAATTCTCAAGCTATATTTTGAATGCAAGAATGTTGCTTTTTATGGAAGCCAATATTTGTTTATCAACTTTGTTTGTGCATGCTGGTTGATGGATACATTCATCCAACAATAAAGAAATGATGGCCAGATTTATTTTATTGTTTAAACTAATTATAGGAATTACTTTTTTTCAAAAAATATATCAAGAGAATGACGAATAATTAATAAGAGTATTAAATTATAAATTTGATTAACATTGCATGCTGGATTTGAATCACAATTTAACCAATTTAACTTCACTGTACCTTTAAGTATCTTATAAAGTGTATTTAGAATGATACTTACAGCTGTGCCTGGGAAGGACAATCTGACACCCAGGACAATGAAGGTTGAGACAGGGGGGAGGGATGGGATTGGCTTGGGGAGGGATGTGAATGGCTTGGGGAGGGCTGAGCTGCCGCTCCGGGGTAGGCCGTACAGCTGGGGAGTGGGGAGTTTGGGTCTGGGCAGCTGTACGGGCCAGAATACGGGGAGAGCGGCGAAGGGGGGTGTATGGGCGTTTTGTGGGAGGGACAGGATTTGAAATATGGGAAGGGCTGGCAGTGGTCTGGGCATGGTCATGAGTTTGGTCATGGGAAGGGCTCTGGGTCTGTGCAGGGGTGTGGCCATGGTCATGGGTGTGTGCATGGGGAGGGGTCTGTGACTGGGCAGGGGCGGAAACCAGATGACCAGAAGTGGTGGATCCATCTGAAAATGTAAAGAAAATATATTAACATCTCATACATCCTGACATCAAATCAACGCATTTCAAATTGATTATGTTTTCAATATACTTTGAAGTGTGTTTGAATTTTTAAACAATTATGAAATGAGGATATGGTATGTATATAGGCACTCAGATGAATATCAATGACTGTCTGTACAATTTGAACCTTATTATTGTGTTTTGGCATGGAATATGCATGTGACATAATGATGGCATGAATTATAAATTTTTAAAAATAAATATACAAGCAGAATTTCATGCTGCCTGATATAGAAAGGGGGCAGTAGTGTATTTGAACAGACAAATAATATTCCTTTTTAAAGGGCAAAAGCTGTAGACTTTTAATGTCTTCAATAAAATGATTTCCAAAAAAGAAACATGTTGGAAACATGATAGATATATTTCACATACCATCAGACTCCAAGGCAGCCTCTTCCTCCTCCGTCCCACATGTGACATCAATCTCTGTAAAACATAACATGTTGTGTACACGTTAAGATCAGATATTATAACATATGTTACTGTTGCTCAAATACGCACATCAATGTTGCATTAAAGATATACACACACAAAGTTATGATTTACATCATTTTGATGGAGCATACAAATGACAATAGATTTGTTATTGTCAATGAATATTAATTTTAATGTATTGTTTGTATTAATGTTAAATTCATAAAAGCATAGTACATAGAACATTTAAGATTTCTCATGTGTGTATCACTTGATGACTGTTGTCAAAAAATCTAATGGAAACAAACATATGTTATACATCTTATGAATAACAAATGTGTAGACTAATAAAGTAGAAATTATTAATCGTTCAATATGAAAAATAAATTAATATATAATCAGAAGATAAATATTTTGAATTTTTATAATGTTATGCTTCATCAGAATCATGATCATAATATTGATTAGCAATACACCTTCAATTACATATAAATGAGTCAATGGACTTACCAGGAGACCGCAAAGGCGTCTCTATGTCACTGCTGGATTCCTGTGGGCTCACCACACCAACTCTCTCTATGAATGATATAGATATATATTATTAAACACATTTGGGATATCACTAAATCACATCTGTCTAGAATTTTAACATTAATCAACTTTAAAATGTGAAGAATAGAGCAGTCATTACACCAGAAAATGCTTGATTGAATCAAGGGGATTCTGTAAAAATATCTGTATTGAACATATGTTTAATGTCAGACTACATTAGACATCAAATTCATCTCAGATGCTGCTATTGCATATCTAAATATACCCAATGATCAATGTTCTTAACCCTTTAAGGACACGGCTTTCACTTTGCTCAATTGTTTTATGACGGAATAATTCCGTCATATGTCCTTAAGAAGTTACAAGAATACACACAAACCACATATTGAGTAGCATCTGTTGACAAATCTAAACAAACACATGTGTCACATCGAGCCATTTTTGCAATGTACAGTAATCTTGTTTAGGACACAACACATATTTATCACAATACAAAACAAAATTGATTATTACAAATATGTAATCATGGTGCTGTTAGAGTATGCAGATATCTATAAAGTAACTCCAACAGAGAATGTGATTTATATATCAATAGTTTTTAATAAAAAGAATGTAAAGATGAATGAATCTATTTTGTCTTAAAGGGACACTGACATGATTAATTTAAATAATTGATTTCTATGTTCAAACTGTAAAAAATGATTTAACATTGACTCCTATTATAATTAGAATGTTGCTCGATATTAATCTTAAAGGCAGATAAGGAATATTGGATTCAATAAATATTGTTTGTTGAAGGTATCCACCAATCATCAATAAAAACCCAGGTTGGTCAACCAAAATTTAGATGCACATAAACGTACTTTCTTTATTTTACAATACATTTAGCAATAGAATATGTCACATATGATGATAGTATTATATTTTTATGTTTATTAATATTGCATACTGTATCTGAATGACAATATTAATAATTGTAGCTCAGTATCCCTTTAATCTAAAATTAAATTGATTCCACAATGTTGTTGTTAATGAATTATATACTCCATATGTTGATGTCATGAATGGTATTGAGCATGCAATTAAAATGTAATATGTTATTTAAGGATATCCGAATAATTATTTAATTTTCATCTATTAAATAGACATTACATATAAATATTGAACAATGTGTATTTAGTATGTAATGTTCAGTCCATGTTTCTAAGACAAATGTCAATTAAAAAGAGACATACCATACTGTGACAAGCCCTGGCTTGAGGATCCAGCAGCCACATCCATATCTGTAATATATTAAATGAGGATTGCATATCATTAATACTAATCATGCCATGTTTAAAAAATTTACATTAATAACAAATCAATTGAAAAATATTAATCCTTTGGTAGTCCCATGAGTTAATTGTTTCCTCAATTAAATTAATTATAAATATATCCTGGACTCTTATTTTCAATCAGTTGTGTTGTTTACTGTATCTTTAAGAATATCTGCTTGTTATTACATAATCATCAATTGATGGCCATATGTTATAATTTTTTTGTATTATTCGTTTTTTATTAGCTATAATATTTAAAATAAGAATACTGTATTCTTCACTAATCTAAGAATTCCCATTTAATTTTTAACAACATGTATAAAGCAATGCCACTTTCCGCAAACCCATGTTAACGTGGATGAGAAATGCCATTTTCGCGATCATTGCGCAATGATTCCAAGCGGAATTACGCATCCGTCATTTGAACAACATGTATAAAGCAATGCCACTTTCCGCAAACCCATGTTAACGTGGATGAGAAATGCCATTTTCGCGATCATTGCGCAATGATTCCAAGCGGAATTACGCATCCGTCATTTGAACAACATGTATAAAGCAATGCCACTTTCCGCAAACCCATGTTAACGTGGATGAGAAATTACATTTCCGCTCTGTGACGCATATTCTGTAGAGCGCAAGAAACATCATTCCTATTTCATGTGTCAATAATCTAAAATCAGATATCTAAACATCATATGTAGTGTATGTTGTGAGATCTGTATAGGTTTAGTATCTGACTATATACACATATTTTGATTATAAAAAAAAAAAAAAAAAATATTATATGAAGTTGGATAATTACCTGGTTCAGATTCTCTATCATCTCCTCCCAGGCCACCGGACGGAGAAGCAGCTGCCCTGGCCCCCGCGTCAGGACTTTCAGATCCCGCAGCTGGGAGGGAAGAAGAGGAGGCCGAGGATGGCGAGGATCTAAATCTTTTGGGGACCCGGAGATTGAGGAGCTCGCATAAAGTCACCTCATAAGGGAGTAGGTACAGTTTCCGCGGGGCCTTTCTTTGGCCCCCTCTTTTACGGGCTTGTACCCAGTCCCTTATGAGGTTTACTTTTTTCGATAAACGCAACCTCATATCTCCGAATCTCCTCATGATCTGATCCTGGGTCCTCTGGACGTCACACACCAATCTAACCGCATTGGTGATAGACTCCCAGAGGGCCTTCTTAACAGGCGCATCTGTCAACCTCCTCTTGTTCCCAAACAGCTGGGGATAAAAGTCCTTGACGGCGTGGACCAGTGCAGCGCTCTCCTCCTTGGTGAACCTGGGAACTGACATGCCTGCTCGGTTGGCTACTAAATATATTATAATAATATTAATATATAACACTGCCTGCAGGCATTAGAGAACTGACAAAGATGGCAACGTGTAATGGACTTTTATATGGTGAAGTAAACATGAGATGCACCATGGGACAATTTATCTGTACATCTGATTGGATAAAAGTTAGAAATATTGTTATAATGTCTGTGAGACCATCCTGACTCAAGTTGTGTTTGTGTGATGAACTCTGATTGGCCGTTCCTTAATGTTTCATATCTTAGTAACTTCCTTACACATACCGCTTGGTGGTGCTGTTACTTCATTTTTCATGTAGACTTATTTGTAACTCATGGGCCTGTCATGCGGATATGTGTGACGCAGATTTAATATCCGTGATCCGTTAAATATTAATGATTAAATACTCTTTAAAATCTAATACTGTCACATTATTAATGTTGTAGACATTTCTCGGTTTAATAACGGTCTGTTTCTTTAATACAAATACACATTTCATATTGTATGTCTTTATTGTTCTTTAAATACATTTATTGTGAAGTATTGACATTGCTCTATTAAATGTCTTTATAATGCACATTGATTGTGTGCTATTGCGTGACATTAGACTCTAATGTTTAAAGATGCTAATCTGGTGTTTCAAGATGCGTTTCCCACGCAATATTTATTAATGTTAAAATTCAGGTTAGAATGTCAGTAACTTGGATAATCTGTTTATAAATATTAAACTACAGCTTTGTTATTCGCAAATAAACCTCGAGCTTGTATTTGTCTGAAGTGCTCATATATGTTATTGTGCAATGGCGTCTTTAGTTTTAAAGAGACATTACAAACAATTGTATCAAATGATCTGTAGAGATAGAAGATTGTTTAGACTTTAAAATGTGAATCATTTTCCATTAGTATTTATATATCCTCAACAGAAGAAATTTAAATGCACATGGTTGAGACAATCACATAAGGCATCTCTGTGCATCCACCAATCTTCATCTACTGAGCCGATCTCGATATGCTTTTCAAGCAAAGTATGTCAAGATAGCAAGATAAGTAAATACACTCTTTAAATCTCTTAAAGGGACACTGTCCAAACACATTTAGCATTGGTGATTGAGCATGAAATGTTAATCAACTTTATTCTTTAATCCGATTATCAAATGTTAACAGTTATCTTGTTATGTTTCTTTGCAAATCAATAATGATATTTTATATTACGGACAATTGTTTAATAAAAACCTGGGTTGTCCTTGACGATTGTTGCATCAATTATTCCAAACAATCAAGTTCTGTCCAGAGTACTGAAGCAAATAAATTAGCTATTTACTGCCTTATTTTTAAAGTAATGATAGCAACATCACAATGAGCATTCATAATATGAGACAAGTTTTAAAGTTGATTCAAATAGAATACTCATTCAGAATGTATAAATCATTAATTTTTTAACTGTCTACCTTTAAGTATATTTTGAGTTCATGTCCCTTTAAATAAACATTTCACAATAATGCTTAAAATATCATATACCTAGGCACCTTCCTTTTGCTAAATGAGTCTAACATATGAGTAAAGCAAATTTAGATTAACTTCTAGATTGTTTTACACACTGACTGAAATATATTTATTAAATGAGGTCTTTTTTAGCCTTCAGCGTAGAGGGACATTAAGCTATATGTTATGTATGCATTTTGTATAATATTCTTATATTTGAACAACTTAATATGTTTTGTTATTCAATCATTATATTGTAATTATATATATTCTTGGATTAAATACATCTCTACATAGGCTATTTTGATGCTGATTGTTGTTTGCATATAGATGCCTTATATCATTGACTAAGATATGTGCATTGTTTTTTTTATTTTAACAAGTATATTTAAAGACTGAATGTAATTCTATAGTACTTTCTAAATATGTTTAAATTCTTGTATGATATTTTTAAAAATCTATACAAAATATACTTTGTGAATGTCCCTTTAAGGACCCAAACATTTTGTATTTTGATTTAACATTGACAAAATAAACAAAAGGGGAATTTACATTCTATATAGATATTTGATGTCTAACCCAAGAGGTAAGATTGTAATAAATACATAATATTACTAAGTATAGTTAAATGACTCCACTAGAAAATTACATAGATTAACCTGGCATCCAATAACTAATTTTTGAAAAATATCAAGTTAAATGACCTACCATTTATAAATGTAATAATTTAAATAATTTTTCAAATAATGTTTTGAGATACCTAAGGAAGATACATGATCTTATACAATTATTTTTACATTCAACAACACTGTCACTTTCATGTAATTGAACCACTTCACCTTATTAAATGTTAAAAAAAATTAAAATTTTACTACATATCCTAAATAATTTTAATATATACATTTTCAATATAAAAGCATTGAAGAATCTGACTCCCCAATTAATGTTATAAAATATATTTTAATATTCTCGGAAGCATTTTATTTTCTAATATTAATGCATTATTTTATCTTATGCATGTGCTTGTCAAATAGCCAACTACCAGTCATGGGAGTCCAAGTTTTATTTATTTACAGATTATATTGATATTTAGTAGAATCTGTTCAAAATAATGTATTTAATAATAAAATGTTTAGTATTAACATGTCAAAATATATTTAATAGAAAATAATTAAATATTCCTGGAAGTCATCAGATGCCAATCTGAAATGAAAAATAATAAAAATGGAACAAAGTTAATACACACGTTGTCAAATATTCATAAAATACATTTAAAATCATATGGTGTCTATGCTCTAACTTTGATCAACATTTTTTAAAGATAATCATTAAATTGATTTAAAATTAATGAAATACATACACCATTATATTGTTGATTAAAAATTCTATTTAAATATCCAAAATTCAAATTATACATAATAATGTATATCACATTTCAACAATATATGTATGCTGAACATAAATCTAATATTTCATGTCCATTCAAATACCTCTATATCAACTATAATATGTATTCCTTTTTCTGATTGTGATCCCTAAATATCTAATGATGAAATAAGTATGACTAATGTATGTAAGCTAACAATAATCAACATTCTTCATGTGATTCTTAACTAGCATGCACCAACCTGGATAATGCATGGTCTTTGAAAGTCAATTCAGGGGTAAACAGTTGATCTTCAATAGGTGTCTTATTCATCAGTTCATTAAATAGAGGACTGGGAAATACCATCTACAAAATAGAAAATCATCTAAGTGTCTCCAATAGGATGTCTCCACAGCCTTATTCTATCAAATAGTTTGCACTTACCATGTGAACATGTCTTTGTATGGTTTTCAAGGTCAGCAGAATTGAAAGATAATGCCAGACATGATCCCATTGGTATACTTCAATTTCAATCTTGGCTTTTCCCCCACTGTCAGTCTGGGCAATCTTGACTGTCAGGCTTCAAATTGTTCCCTTTCAGTCTTTAGATTAAGTCATCTCCCTAATGTAAGAAATTTTAACAAAAAAATTCATACAAGTGTGTGAATCAGTTCTGTACCCCTCTCCCACCCCCCATTTCATAATAAATATCTGTCACTAGCTTACTAAGCCTGTGTATGAACCTGTGTTATTTTCTATCAAGTGTGAAGATGAGTCATATTGAGCAGAAAAAACCTCTGTGTGACATTGAACCATAGTCATTCTAGAGTATCCCTTTCTGATTATGTACATTTTAAGTAATGTGTAAACAAAAATCTATTTTTTAAAATGTATGCCATATGATGTATTTGTGTACAAATCATGCCAGCAACAGTCCATACATTTCTACTTACCATCTGATGTCCTCTTTAAAAACCAGGTGGCAAAGACTCGCTATAGGACCCAATGCCCAGAGCATCACCTATATTATGAAAATTAAAAATTATTCTAACATTTGATCAATACTAACATGTTTGCACAATTCTCTACTTGTCATTTCCATAGAGTTCACATCTATTGAAAATACTCCAGTGTAACTTCTATTCTTTACCGTCTAAAGTGGCGGTTGATGACGTCTGCTCTGACATCAAGTCCCTCGTCCTGGAATTCCCCCTCTAGAACAGGATCATCCTCCTCATCTCTGAGGAGGTCTCTGTCCACCGGGACGGCCTGCAGCATCCCAGCCCGCTGTGCAATATTATGCAGGACGCTACAGGCTACAACGATCTTAGCCACCTTCTTTGGGTTGTACTGGAGTGCTCCTCCAGAACGGTCCAGGCACCTGAATCTCATCTTCAGGAGCCCGAACATCCTTTCAACCACCGCCCTGGTTCTCTTATGAGCCCTATTGTAGCGCTCCTCAGACACATCAGTCGGGCTACGCAAGGGGGTAATGAGCCAAGGCCGGCTCATGTACCCAGAATCACCTATAAATTTTGAACAGAACATAATTCAAACAGAATACTTAAACTAGTATATTGTTGTATAAATTTTTTTTTGTTAAAAACGATAATCCATATTAAAACTTGTCAGAAACATCCAAAAAATAAAATTTCTATATTATTCTGTATCTTCCCATTTCAGCTAAGACATGCTACATATGCGTATTGTTCTGAAAACAAACCTTGTGTAAAATGCTAACTACATGGTTACATTGCATTCTCAATCTGAACACTTAAGGTAAGACATGCTACATATCTGCATTTAAATAAAACTAGACATTAGCAGAAAGAGACAATGACAGGGTTAAATTGCATGAGATAATAGCTTCCCATTTCAGCTAAGACATGCTACATATGCGTATTGTTCTGAAAACAAACCTTGTGTAAAATGCTAACTACATGGTTACATTGCATTCTCAATCTGAGCACTTAAGGTAAGACATGCTACATATCTGCATTTAAATAAAACTAGACATTAGCAGAAAGAGACAATGACAGGGTTAAATTGCATGAGATAATAGCTTCCCATTTCAGCTAAGACATGCTACATATGCGTATTGTTCTGAAAACAAACCTTGTGTAAAATGCTAACTACATGGTTACATTGCATTCTCAATCTGAACACTTAAGGTAAGACATGCTACATATCTGCATTTAAATAAAACTAGACATTAGCAGAAAGAGACAATGACAGGGTTAAATTGCATGAGATAATAGCTTCCCATTTCAGCTAAGACATGCTACATATGCGTATTGTTCTGAAAACAAACCTTGTGTAAAATGCTAACTACATGGTTACATTGCATTCTCAATCTGAACACTTAAGGTAAGACATGCTACATATCTGCATTTAAATAAAACTAGACATTAGCAGAAAGAGACAATGACAGGGTTAAATTGCATGAGATAATAGCTTCCCATTTCAGCTAAGACATGCTACATATGAGTATTGTTCTGAAAACAAACCTTGTGTAAAATGCTAACTACATGGTTACATTGCATTCTCTATCTGAACACTTAAGGTAAGACATGCTACATATCTGCATTTAAATAAAACTAGACATTAGCAGAAAGAGACAATGACAGGGTTAAATTGCATGAGATAATAGCTTCCCATTTCAGCTAAGACATGCTACATATGCGTATTGTTCTGAAAACAAACCTTGTGTAAAATGCTAACTACATGGTTACATTGCATTCTCTATCTGAACACTTAAGGTAAGACATGCTACATATCTGCATTTAAATAAAAATAGACATTAGCGTCGGTAAATAACAAATGGTTAAATTTAATCCTATAGCTGAACATGACGCTAACAGTTAAAAAATACAGGGCCAATTGTCAAAATTATTAACCATGTTGAGCACAAATACTCACCAATGAGATAACCAGGGGGCATTTGTCTTTCCTCAAACTGGCTCCACAGGGACGACAGAGAGAGGATGCGGGCATCATGACAAGCCCCTCCAAAATTCGCATACACATGCATAATCCTCATCCGTGCGTCACAAACATACTGCACGTTGAGGCTATGAAAATGTTTGCGATTTCTGAAGGGCAAGTCATCAATTGGAGCACGCAGCGCAATGTGGGTACAATCTATGGCTCCCAAGACATTGGGCAATTGAGCAATATCAAAGAATTCCCGCTTCAGGCGCCTCCAATCACCATCATTCTGTGGGAATCCTATGTATTGCTTACTGATACGTACCATGGCGTCCAGAAAGTTATCAAACACCACAGAGAATGTACCTTGAGCCAGGCCATGCATGTACAGTTCTCCGGATTGAAAACTCCCGGAGGCCAGGACGTATAGACAGCTTAGCATCTTACTCATGGGGGGAACAGCAGTCCTTATTTGTATACGTGGCTCCAAATGAGGTTTAAGAAGATCGTAAAGGCCAATGAGCTGTTCGCGATCGAGCCGATACTTATCAAAAACCTCAAAGTCGCTCATGTTTTCCAAGGTGGGTCTCACCCTGTAGACACGAGGACCTCGAACCAGACGACCCCTTCGTCTCGGTCTGAGCCGCCGAGGCTGCCTGATTCGACCAACAGCTAGTTCGCCAATAGCAGCACCAGCAGCGTCTACCATGTCATCGTCATCCATCTTTCAAAACAGCGTAACAAGGTAAGCACTTGATCTGATGTGGATCACAAGTGATGCATTGGCCATGTTGTTTGGGGGATTTATAGTACGATTAGTCCAATGGTATTGAGTTTGTAATGATTGCTGATTGTATTCACTTGTTTGTATGTGAGCGGCGCGAATGCTTTCAAAGTGGGCGTTGTATTTTTTTGGCTGAAATGTTGTTTTCCGCCAATAAATCTCAATGTGAAAGTGTCAAATATCACACATACAGTGCATGTTTGTAATGTTTGTTCATATGCGTAATCAATATTTATTAAACGCGATCTTATAGTAACAAGCACACGTCCAGGCTAACATGAATGAAAGTGCATAGTTGTGTATAATGTGCATCGAATGTGATCGATCAATGTTGCTGCAACATTGTTTGTAAACGATAAAGTAACATCTGCCATCTGTAGTATTGTATATATAAGTGATTGCCGAGCTGTCAATATTGTATGGGTCCCTTTAAAATCGCAATAATAATTCAGAACTTCCCGTCTGCCATCTGTAGTATTGTATATATAAGTGATTGCCGAGCTGTCAATATTGTATGCGTCCCTTTAAAATCGCAATAATAATTCAGAACTTCCCGTCTGCCATCTGTAGTATTGTATATAAGTGATTGCCGAGCTGTCAATATTGTATGCGTCCCTTTAAAATCGCGTCCCTTTAAAATCGCAATAATACTGAATAACTTACGGCTGTCATCTGTAGTATTGTATATATAAGTGATTGCCGAGCTGTCAATATTGTATGCATCCCATTCAAATGGCACTAATACTAAATAACTTCCGGCTGTCATCTGTAGTATTGTATATATAAGTGATTGCCGAGCTGTCAATATTGTATGCGTCCCATTCAAATCGCAATAATAATTCCGAACTTCCCATCTGCCATCTGTAGTATTGTGTATATAAGTGATTGCCGAGCTGTCAATATTGTATGCGTCCCATTAAAATGGCACTAATACTGAATAACTTCCGGATGTCATCTTTAGTATTGTATATATAAGTGATTGCCGAGCTGTCAATATTGTATGCGTCCCATTCAAATCGCAATAATAATTCCGAACTTCCCATCTGCCATCTGTAGTATTGTGTATATAAGTGATTGCCGAGCTGTCAATATTGTATGCGTCCCATTAAAATGGCACTAATACTGAATAACTTCCGGCTGTCATCTGTAGTATTGTATATATAAGTGATTGCCGAGCTGTCAATATTGTATGCGTCCCATTCAAATCGCAATAATAATTCCGAACTTCCCGTCTGCCATCTGTAGTATTGTGTATATAAGTGATTGCCGAGCTGTCAATATTGTATGCGTCCCTTTCAAATCGCAATAATAATTCAGAACTTCCCGTCTGCCATCTGTAGTATTGTATATATAAGTGATTTTAGATCTGACAATATTGTATGCGTGCCATAAAAATGGCACTAATACTGAATAACTTCCGGCTGCCATCTGTAGTATTGTATATATAAGTGATTTGCGATCTGACAATATTTCTTAATTGTCCCATTGAAATCTCCATAATAATGCTGTTCAAAAGTGTGGTTTACGTATATGTTGTATTGTAGTATTGAGTGTTAAAGTTCCTAAAGGGGCGGTACAGTGGTGAATCTGTGATGTGTATGGTTGAATCTTCTAATGACGTCATGATATTATTAACCTGCCTATGTAGTTGTGAAATCCTCATTGTGTTGTTGTATTGTGCTACATTGTTATTGTGTGCTGAATAAAATCTAAATGTGTGCTTTGTGGTTGCGTGATGGGTGATACGTGTTATGTACATGTACGTATATATTGTGATTGTGTCCCACATATGCTGACTTCTATATAGCGGTCTGGCATTGTTGTTCCTTCCCATAAAGTGACATCTGTAATCTGGTGTAATGATGTATTTTTTGTAGGTAATTCCTAATGGTTTATTGTGATGGAATAATGATGTTACAAGTACCGTCAAATCCATATGTTGTGTTTTGTGATTCCTGTAGAGAATGTAATGTGTTTGTCCACCATCATTTGAATGCACATGTATGAGTGAATGTTAAAAGTAATATATGTGCATCCATGAGTGATTATGTGTTAAGCCTATGTAAATATGCAGTTGCTGCAAGCATATGAGTTGAATAACTGAAATGCAATAATAAAGGTAAATGAGAGGTGTTTCTCATTGTGTAGTGTTTGTGAATCCAGAAATGTGTATTGAATTTTATTTTAATTTTAAATGTAATTTTATTGAAATAATAATGTGTTACTAGTGATGTGGATTTGTAGTTGATGTAATCTAAAAGTGTGAAACAAATTTATGGTGTTGTGAATATTTAATAATTAAAAACCATAAGTCCACCATAGGGAAATAGTCATTTCTTGATCTATTTATCATAGCTGTGTCTAACGCATGAAATCATGTCTTTTCTAGCGCTGGTATTTGGAGTTTTTCAGTCTACGCTATTTGCGTGCGTTAGGGAAATGAGGGTTTCGCGTGCACGAGCACGTCTTCCCAATAGAAGTCAATGGAGGCTCTAAAGATTTATAATTTTTTTTTCTAAGACTGGTTTTCCTCGTAAAGTGAGTGACGTCATGAGCTTGTGTGAAAAAGTAACTAAATCGTGTTCTTTTTGTAATAAATAAATATTTTGTGTATGTCATGTGGTGTATATTGTTTGTATGCATCGATGAGTGTATGTTTGTGATAATGTTATTAGTTAGATGTAGGTATATGAGGGTCTTTTCCCGTATGTCCATGTAAGTCAATGGGAAAATGGATTTTTGTGGATTTTTTTCAAACACCCGAGATCTCGCAACTTTAATCCTTTGTATTTTACCGAAAACAAAATAAATATGAAAAATAAAGATAGTGTAGTGTTTGTATGAGTGTAAGTGTACTTTGTGTAATATTTTTTTTGTGATTCGTGGATGTTGTTTTTGTCGGTATATGTTTACTACTGGGTCTGAGGTGGCGGTAGAAAGGTGAGCGTTAGGTGTATTTTGAGTGGCGGTAAATAAACTCTAAATACCGGAGTGCGTAAGAAACCAGCTTTAGGAGCCTCTAACGCTGGTTTTCACGGCTAACGCCGAACTCCAAATCTAGGCCTTAGAAAATAAATGTGTCCCCTGATACCACTCATGTGCGTAACAATTGCTTATTACTGAAGCCAGATCTTTTTTTGTTGGTTTTGCCCAAGGTGCATTGCTTCTAGAGGAAAATTAGTAATTAATCATTTAATGCTATCTAAGGTTTAGAATGCATTTCACCCAGAAACATTTGGAATATTAGCTTCAAAAAATATAAAAAGGTTACTGTACTTAGCCAAATGATTTCCAAAAACTCCCTAATTACATAGAACCCACACACAACTTATTATTGAGATGTTTTCTACCAAATGTGAAATAGACAAATCTACATTTTTATAAAGATCTAGCAACTATTTATTTTATCACTCCCAGTTACAAGTCAAATAATTGCTCTTCTCAGAAATTCAATTTGTATTCTAGAAGCTCAGTTGCTTTGGAAGTCAATGTTTATGTTGATGAAAATCTGAATATTTAATAATATAAGTTTATGGTTGGGTGGATATTTAATTGTTGCTGTATGGCACCTACTAGAGAAGGCAGGTAAATTTTCTTGATTTATTGGAAATGCCTTTTATGGCTGTATTGTTAACAATCTAGAAAAAGCACAGAGAGTGGCCAATGCAAATATAGGACAGTGTATCCGTAGAATGCTTAAGTATTGTATGTATTCATAAATAATAAATAAATGATTAAACAAACAAATAAACAGCTAAGAGTCCAGTCCAGATGTATGTCAGGTACCTATAAATGTTAGTGCTGGCACTACAGTTCTGTCAGGGTATCAGGAATTAGACTGAGATGTGAAATGCAAAAATAATCACACCTTTATTAATAATAACAAAAAAATTATAAAGAGTCCAAAAGCATTACAACAAGGCAGGAGTCAAAACCAGAGCTGATAGTCAGACAAGTCGGGCCAGGAGCCAAAGCGAGTAGTCAGACGAGCCGGAGTCAGGAACAAAGAGAACAGCAGAATCAGGAACAAGCCAGGGATCAGGAACCAGAAGGGATGTCAGCCAAGCCAGGTAAACACAGGAACTGGAACACAGGAACTCACAAAGAAGTGATAACATTAAAATTTCCGTGACTTCAACCTGGCTCACACTGATGATATTCACCAGTTTGGCCATAAAAAGGCGCCTAGGTGAGTGAGCAGCGTTACACACTCTGCAGCAGATTTAGTGAGAGAGGTGAGTAAAATGGCAGCCAGCAGCAAATAGCAAACAAAGTAGGGTTAAACCCTGACAGTACCCTCCCCTCAACGATCCCTCCCCCATGGGAGGACAAAAGGCTTATTGGGGAAATGCCAAAAAGTTCATTTATGGGTGAACGTGTACAAAAAATTACGGTTGATGAGAAAAAAAACACACTATGTTGTTTCAATAGTAATACAGGCTCCCATATATATATATATATATATATATATATATATATATATATATATATATATATATATATATATATATATATATATCACCTGCTAGTAAATTGCTGTTCAAACATCCATGAAAAACGTGGTCTCAAGTCCAGTTCGTATTAAGTAAAACATAACTTTTATTTAAAAGCTAGAAATAAAATGTACAGACCTGGATATTTCTTGTTAGAGTACTGTGTACTGTCATAAATACCTCTAACCCCTGTAGTGCGTCACTAGACGTGTTTCGCCGTAGCTTTATCAATAGTGACAGAGTGTTTGACACAGCTGTTATAGAGATTACTTGGACATTGCATTATTGGGGAAATGGGCATGGAAGGCAAGGAGGAGCGCGGCAACATGAACATCAGAGGAAGGAATCAATTAACGCTCCTCCGCACCGTAACCCTCCAGTGAACCAATACTGTATGCGGCCCCTGGACATATGAGAGTCAATAATGCTGCTGACCTCATATTCTTCATGGTTGTCAACAGAGATAGGATGGGGACGAAGCAACACATTGGTAAACCGATTACAAACTAATGGTTTCAAGAGCGAGACATGAAAAACATTGGAGATGCGCAATGCAGGAGGAAGGTCAAGAGCGTAAGCAGCAGGATTGACCCATCAGAGTATTCGAAAAGGACCAACATAACGGGGAGCCAGTTTATTGGAAGGCACACAAAGGTTCAAGTTGCGGGAGGACAGCCAAACCCTCTCACCAACCTGATAGGAAGACGCGGGCAGACGCCTACAATTAGCCTAGAATATTTGGTGCTGCATAGACCGATGAAGGCAATCCTGAATCTGCACCCATGTGGAACGGAGTTGCCAGAGATGCTCCTCTAAAGCCGGAATACCCTGAGACATGAATGAATCAGGCAACAAGGATGGTTGAAACCCATAATTTGCCATGAATGGGGATAACTAGGAGGAAGCATTAATAGCACTATTATGAGCGAACTCTGCCCAAGGTAACAGTTCAGACCAATTATTGTGGTTATCTGAGACATAGCAATGGATGAACTGTTCCAGAGCTTGATTAGACCACTCCGAAGCCCCATTGGATTGAGGGTGCTATGCGAAAGCTGGATCCCCATTTGAGCACAAAAGGAGCGCCAAAATCTGGAGACAAACTGACTACCCTGGTCCGAGACTATCTCTTTGGGTAACCCATGTAAACGGAAGACCTCCCGGGCAAAAATTAAAGCAAGCTCCTGAGCGGTAGGCAGCTACTTCAAGGGAATGCAATATGACATTTTAGAAAAACCACCATTAGGATGACAGTATTGCCATTGGAAACAGGGAGCTCGACAATGAAGCCCATGGAAAAAATGTGTCCAAGGACGTTCACCATTAGCAATAGGTTGGAGAAAACCCACAGGAAGACGTTGAGGAGTCTTATTCTGTGCACAGACTGAGCAGAAGGCAACATACGCAGCAACATCAGAACGAAGACCTGGCCACCAGAATTGTCGAGTGACACACCAAATCATTTGGTTCTTGCCCGGGTGACCTGCGGCTTTAGGATAGTGGTAAGTGTGCAATAGTTTAGTTAGAAGATTTTCAGGTACAAAGTACTTACCACTACGTTTCTCAGGAGGTGCATTGGTTTGTGCAGACAGGATCTCCTCCACCAAGGGATAAGTCAAATTAGTACATATGGTGGCCAAAATATGGTCAGGAAGTATAACTGGAGTAGGTACAGACTCATTCTTGGACAGGTGAAAATTGCAGAGAGAGGGCATCAGCCCTAACATTCTTACTAGCAGGCAGGTAGGAAACCACATAATTAAACCAAGACAAAAATAGTGCCCATCTGGCCTGTCAGGGCGACAAACATTTTGCTTCAGATAGATTAGTCAAATTCTTGTGGTCAGTAAGAATGAGCACTGGTACGCTAGTACCATCGAGAAAGTGCCTCCATTCCTTGAGTGCCAAAATTATGGCCAGTAATTCCCTGTCACCAATTTTATAATTGCACTCCGCTGGGGACAATTTCTTAGAGAAGAAACTGCACTGATTCAAGGAACCGTCAGGCATAGGACGTTGAAACAAGAGGGCACCTACTCCAGTCTCAGACACATAGACCTCAAAAATTAGATACAGGACAGGGTTTGGATGAGGCAGAACTAGAGCGGCAGCAAAGGCAGTCTTAAGACTCTCAAAGGCCTTAATGGCAGTAGGTGACAATGGAGTGGATCATTCTCTTTACGGGTCATGTCTGTGATAGATTTGACCAAGGAAGAAAAGTTTTTAATAAACTTTCTATAGTAATTGGCAAAGCCCAAAAAATGTTGAATAGACTGAAGACCAACTGGGCGAGGCCACTGCAGACAACTTGTCAGGATCCATGGAGAACCCTGCAACGGAGATTACATAACCTAGGAAGGTTACTTGAGTCTGATGGAACTCACATTTCTCGAGTTTACAAAGCAGGCCATTCTCACGTAGTCTCTGAAGTACCTGTGTGACATCAGAACGATGAGCCTCAAGTGTGGGTAAGTGTATGAGGATGTCGTCTAAGTACACCACAACACACTTTTGCAATATATCTCATAGGACATCATTAATAAATTCCTGGAAAACAGCAGGAGCATTACATAGGCCAAAGGGCATTACAAGATATTCATAATGCCCGCTCCTGGTGCTAAATGTTGTTTTCCATTCATGGCCGTCTTGATCCTAACGAGATTGTACACCCCTCTCAAATCAAGTTTAGAAAAGACCGTAGCTCCCTTGAGGCGGTCAAAGTGTTGTAATGAGCGGAATAGGGTAAGCATTCTTAATGGTAAGATGATTAAGACCCTTATAATCGATGCATGGTCTTAGCTCACCACCCTTTTTCTTCACAAAGAAGAAGCCAGCCCCTGCAGGAGAGCAGGATTTGGGAATGATCCCCCACGACAGAGCATCAGCAACATACTGCTCCATAGCACTATTCTCTGCAACAGACAGAAGGTAAACCCCGACCACGAAAAGTAATGGCTCCGGAATGCATTTTGTCAAAAACATCTAGGAACTCTCGGTACTCCTCGGGCAATTGAGATACCGAAGAAGTACACAGGATTTTGACTGGTTTCCAAAGACAAGTGGAAATACATTGTGGAGACCTACGCCAGTCGAGACTGGGATTGTGCTTTTGGAGCCAGGGATAACCCAGAACAACTGGAAAATGCAGAGATTTTATAACCTAGAACTGGAGGGTTTCAAAATGGAGAACCCCAACAGCCATGAATAATGGAGCTGTTTCGTGAGTAACAAGTGCAGGCTGAAGGGGCCTGCCATCAATGGCCTCAATAGCAAGCAGAACGGACTGAGGCACTACAAAAGCACTGTCAATGAAATACCCCGCAGCACCGGAGTCAACAAGAGCCTGGATGACTATGGAGGAGTACACCCAGGAAAGGACAACCATGACTAAAGGTTTCTCCTTTAGCGGTTCCGGGGAGGAGGATAAACCACCCAAGGTCTGTCCCCGACAGGACCTTAGGTGCAGCGTTTCCCGGTCGTGTAGCACAAGAGTTTAAAAGGTGGCCCTGTAACCCGCAATAGAGGCAGAGCCCCTCCCTCCTCCTAAAGGCCCTTTACGCCACGGAGAGACACGTGAATCCCAACTGCATCAGCTCAGCAGTACCTGGTGATTCAGGACCAGGAGGCGTGGGAGGAGAGGGAGGCATGGGTGGGATCGAAAACGTAGGAGACAACTGGACAGGAGGCTCTGCAAGCGCTCCTTAAAAGAGGGCCTCTCACTGAGTCTGATGTCAATTAGGATTAAAAAAGACACCAAAGCATCAAGATCCTCTGGTAAATCTCTGTCAGCAACTTCAATAAAGGCTTCATTGTTCCAACCTACCTTTTGCGGCAAGTGTACGGAACTCAATGGCATACTGAGCAACAGATCTCGTACCTTGCTGAATGGACATGAGTCGTTTGGCAGCAGAGGACGAGTGAGCTGGAACATAAAATACCTTTCAAAAGGAGGCCACAAATTCAAGTTAATTAGAAATCACTGGTTTATTAGTCTCCCACAAGGGATTACCCCAAGCAAGGGCCGTGTCAGAGAGTAAAGAGATGAGAAATCCCACCTTAGCTCTGTCAGAGGGAAACGCCTGGGGTAAAATCTCAAAGTAAATGCCTACCTGGTTCAAAAACCTCCAGGACTGATTAGGATCACCTCCATATCGCTGAGGTAGAGGTGCAGAACTGGACATACTCCTGGTAGGACTAGATGCAGCAGCGGAAACAGGAGCAGCCATAACTTGTGGGATACTCTGATCCAAATGTGCAGTGTGAGTCAGAACGGTTTGCAGGGCTAGTGCAAATTGATCCAAGAGGTGATCCTGTTCATCCATCCTAGAAATGATGGTGGGTAAAGGTGGATTATTAGCACCGTCAGGATTCATGGCCCTTTTGTAATGTCAGGGTACCAGGAATCAGACTGAGATGTGAAATGCAAAAATAATCACACCTTTATTAATAATGAAAAAAAAATAAAAAAGAGTCCAAAAGCAAAATGACAAGCCAGGAGTAAAAGCCAGATTAACCCTTAATAGGCATAGACTCACCTCTCTGGAAACTGTTTGTACATTACATATTGCACTTTTTTTATATTTTGCATTTTACACAGGTCTTAACCTGGGATGTGTAGCCCATTTCATTGAGGGATCCATTTAATTTAATTGTCTATGCCTCTCTTATAGGAGATTATGGACAATGCCCCATTGGGATTTTTCTGTTTATTTATTATTTTTTTGTATGGACTGTGAATGTTATAGGAACCATAGTGCCTGTGTTCTATCAAAATGTGCTCCCTTGACAATATTTTGTACCTGGATGTGCGCATGCACACTCTACATATGTTTGAAAATAATTATGGAATGAGATTACATTATTAGAAGCACACGCAGATTGAGGTAGCAAATCTTGATGAGGGAGGACTAAATTACTCTCATTTGTTATTAAAGCAGCCATGTAGATGCGCCCCTGCACAATTAACAAGCTTTTATGACATTTGTACGGGGTCATTTTTTATTGAATTACACAAGGTTTTTGACAAAATGTGCATATTAAAAGCTGTTGTAGAGGTGGACACAAGCTCTATTTCATTTGTATTAGATGTGTGCGGCTGAGGAGTCAAAAACCTTGGGATCATTTTTTTATTTTTATTTGTGAATACATATGGTACTTAAGCATTCTACGGATACACTGTCCTATATTTGCATTGGTCACTCTCTGTGCTCTGTTTAGATTAGGAAATTGTTAACAATACAGCCTCAAAAGTAATTTTCTATTAATCAAGCACATTTATTCTGCCTGCTCCAGCAGGTGCCGGTTATATACAGCAACAATTAAATATCCACCCAACCATAAAAAGACTTCTATTAATTACTTTCCATTTTCATCATAAGTAAACATTGACTTCCCAAGAAACTCAGCTTCTAGAATACAAATTGAGATTCTGAGAGGAAGAATTATGTGGCTTGTAACTGGGAGTGATAAAATAAATAATTGCTACATCTTTATAAAAACGTAGATTTGTCTATTTCACATTTGGTAGAAAACATTGTGTGTGGGATCTATGTTATTAGTTAATTTTTGAAAATCATTTGGATAAGTACAGTAACTTTTTTTTTATATTTCTTGAAGCTAATAGTGCACCCAATAGGCCACCAATGGATCCCCCTGCATGACAAAGAGGCATTGTCATGCACCTGCAGCCTGCAATGTGCATGACGAGCATAGTGATGGGGTTAAATGTGTTTTTGTAATGTCAGTACCCATCATAGTGATCCATTGATTATAATGGAGAATGACTTGAAGATTGTTTTTCACAATCTATTAGCTTCAAGAACAGGTTTCAATGAATCTAGGACAATCTCTCTGCAAATTTTAGAGCTGGGTCAATTGATCAGCTGTTTAAACTGTAGATTTCACTAATCTTTTCTTATAGTGCAACATGGAGGAACAGCTGACAAAGTGACTGATTACCTTTATAATCTCAGGAATTTTAATGATTAGTATTTGACTGGCAGATTTCTTCCTACTTTGACTTTGACATTCGCAGAGATACAAGCATTAGAAATTCAATATTTAAAAAAGCAACACAGTTTAGGCGTAAAAGCACAAACATTGCATGCTGTATTGTATTAGAGTGTTTTATTATTGCTTGCAAATAACTATGTGTTAAAGACCTGCAACCGGGTTAAACACATACTACTTAGAGCTAGTTAAACATACCTGGTGAGTCAATGACAAGAGGCATAAGTGTGTGGCCTCCATTCAAAAGCTAAATCCCTAGGTATGCTTTTCA